>NW_026779012.1:0-267500 GCF_030144855.1 Hypanus sabinus
TTGATGGATGCATAGGTAAAAAATTCAATCTGAATAAATCTTCATATTTCTTGGTAATTTTTATACCTAGATAAATAAAGTTATCAGTAACAACTTTAAATGGTGTCCTGTCATTCAATAAAGTTTGCGCATTTAAAGGGAATAATTCACTCTTATCCAAGTTTAGTTTATACCCAGAAAAACTACCAAATTGAACCAACAAGGATAGAATAGCGGGGAATAGACCTATCGGGATCAGAAATTATATAACAACAAGTCATCAGCATAAAGTGATAACTTGTATAACTCTCTCTTTAAGGGTAATACCAAAAATATTACGAGATTCACGAATAGCAATGGATAGAGGTTCTAATGCAATATTAAATTTTAAAGGACTTAAGGGACAACCTTGTCTCATACCACAAGATAATTGATAAAAAGAGGATCTATAATTATTTGTAAGAACAGAAGCAACAGGTTTATAATATATTAATTTAATCCATTATATAAAATTAAGAACCAAAATTAATATTTTTCAAGGCATTAAATAAGTATGTCCATTCAACTCTATCAAAAGCTTTTTCAGCATCTAATGAAATAACGCATTCTGAGGTTGTGGGTGATGAAGTATAAATTATATTAATCAATTTTCTAACATTAAAAAAGGAATACCGGTTCCTAATAAAACCAGTTTGATCTTCTGAAATAATCTTTGATAGTATCTTTTCTAACCTAATAGCTAAAATTTTTGTAAGAATCTTAGAGTCTACATTTAATAGCGATATAGGGCGATAAGATGCACAAAGAGTAGGATCCGTATCTTTTTTAAGAATTAGAGAGATAGTAGCTTCATAAAAAGACTGGGGTAGTCTCTTCTAAACAATGCATCATTAAAGATTTCACATAACCAAGGGGAAAGCAAAGAAGAAAAAGTTTTTTAAAATTCTATAATATAACCATCAGGACCAGGAGCTTTCCCTGAATTCATTGATGAAATAGCCTCTCCTATTTCAGCCATAGAAATAGGAGCATCGAACAAGCTCCAATCTTCATCTGTCAGTTTGGGAATATTCAAATTGTTAAAAAAATTATCCATCATGGACAGATCACCATCAAATTCTGATTGATATAAAGATTTATAAAAATCTTGGAAAGTATTATTAATTTCTTTATGATCAGTAGTCAGATTACCGTCTTGTTTATGAATTTTAATAATTTGTCACTTAGTCGAAATAGCTTTTAATTGGTTAGCTAACAATTTACCAGTTCGGTCACTATGAATATAAAATTGAGCCCTGGTCTTAATTAATTGATTCTCAATTGAAGAAGATAATAGTAAACTATGTTCAATTTGAAGCTCAACTCTCTTCTTATAGAGTTCTTTGGTAGGAGTCACGGAATAAATCTTATCAATTTCTTTAATTTTATCCACTAATAAAGCAATATCTAAATATCTTTGTTTTCTTTTACCGACAGAGTATGAGATAATTTGTCCACGGATAAAAGCCTTAAAAGAGTCCCAAAGTATTCCTCTGTCAATCTCTTCGGTATAGTTTGTTGAAAAAAACAAGTCAATTTGCTGTTTTATGAAGGTGATAAATTCTGGATCTTGAAGCAAAGTAGCGTTGAGTCTCCAAGATCTAGTATTAATGGAAGAGTCCGAAATCTTGATAGATAACTTCAAAGGTGCATGATCCGAAATGGCAATAGAATCGTATTTACAATCAGTAACATCTGTTAATAAACGATGAACAATATGGAAATAATCAATTCTAGAATAACTATGATATACATGTGAAAAAAATGAAAATTCTTTATCTTTAGGGTTCAAAAACCCCCATATTTCAGTAATTCCCGAATCAACCATAAAGAAATTAAGGCTGATCTATTCAGAAGAATTTGAATAGGTTTAGATCTATCCATCAAAGGATTCAAACAACAATTGAAATCTCCACCCATTATCAACATATATTCATTTAGATTAGGAAGGGAAGTAAATAAACATTTAAAAAATTCAGGGCAGTCAAAGTTTGGAGCATAAATATTAACTAGAGCCACTTTTCGATTAAAAAGTGAACCAGTAATCAACAAAAATCTGCCCTGTTGGTCAGAAATAATTTCATGATGTGTAAACGAAATTGAGGGGTCTATAAAAATAGACACACCCCTAATTTTGGCGGTACAATTCGAGTGAAATTGTTGACCCTGCCAGAACCTAAAAAAACGTTGATTATCCTCCCTCCTGATATGGGTCTCCTGTGCAAAGATAATATTAGCATTTAGTCTATGGAATACTTTAAATATTTTTTTACGTTTAATTGGATGATTTAAACCATTAGTATTCCAAGAGATAAAGTTAATAGACTTATCCATCATGCCAATATTAGTTGTGTATATCATAAAAGATTAAAAAGACACATAACCCATAATTCAGGAAGAAGGAAAAATGATTCAGGAGCAACCGGAGAACATGACACCTCAACAATATTAATAATTTAAAGTCGGCCCATAAACTAAAAGCAAAAAAATAAAAAGCAAAAGTGTGAAAAAAGATCCTTACCCCCTCCCCCAACCCCTCGAAAAAAAGCCAAGCGGCAGGTGCATAAACTAATACTAATATTAACCCCATTTTCAAGATGGCGACTTCATGAAAAGAAAGAAAAGAGAAACTATATAACACCCAGATATAAATACAGGGTTGTAAAAAGAAAGAATATATATCAATCAAAATGAAAAAAAGTAATATAATAAAGCAAAAGATCATTAATAAAAAAGGATAAACGTTAAAGTTTGAAACAGTGTAATATACCTTTAAAAAAAAGATTCCATATTCAAATACAAAAAAAATGACGTTTCAAAAGCAAAGACTTATGGGAAGAAGAAACGACAGTTTGAGAAAACCATATTACAAAATATAAATGTAAATTCACCAATCTATTAAAAAAAATTTAAAAAAGGTCATCAAATTAGAATTAAAAAAGGATTCAATAATCACTACAATATAAAAAAAGGTCCAAAAATCCAAAACATTCATCCCATTTTCAAGTACAAGCAAACAAATAAATGCTTACGGAAAGCAAAGTCTTATGGGAAGAAGAAATGACATCTTAAAAAATAAATCATTATTACAAAATATAAACATGTATATCCAATTCAGAGAAAAAATTAAGAAAAAAGACATTATAGTAAAATTAAAAGAGCATCTATAAACCATGGTAATAAAAAAAACCGGGTCTACAGACCAAAGTAAAAAGCTACAACGCAGCTTCATGAGTTAAAGCCCAAAACGAAATGGCATCTTCTCTCCAAAAATTCTTCAACATAACACATAGTTCAGCTTATACTAGAAGATCGATATTCTTCGACGAATTTCTTCGCGTCTTCCGGAGTATTAAAGAAGCGCTGACTGTCGTCACTCAACGTAATTTTGAGATTCGCTAGGTATCTTAAAGCTTGTTTAAATCCAATCGAATGAATCTCTGCCATCACCAGTATAAAAGCAATTCTCGCCCTCATCACCTCGAATGAATAATCCTCAACAATACGAAACTTGTTGCTTCTGTGAGAAATCATACCTTTCTGACGAGCTAATCGGATTAAAAGCTCTTTCTCCCGAGGATAATGGAGACGGACAATCACAGCTCGTGGCTTGTCACCCGAGATCGAAAATCTCGCAACTCTGTGGGCACGATCAATAGTAGGTTTAGCCCGCAAAGCTTCAGCGCCAAAAACTTCCCATAATAAGTTAGAGAGAAATTCAGTTAAGTCACCAGACTCAACTTTTTCAGGAAGCCCGATGATTCGCAAATTCTGTCTGCGAGATCGGTTTTCAAGATCGGTGATTTTAAACTTATAATGCTCTACTGTTTTAGCAGTTGACAGTACCTTCTTCTCCAACGTTTCAATTGTACGTATTTTTTCACAAATTAACTTTTCAAGAGCCGCGAACTTTTCTTCATGCCGTTCAATATCCGATGCCTGCGATTGAAGCTTGGTATCAAGCGATCTAACAACTCCTTCAAGTTGAGACATTTTCGCAGTAAGCTTATTTTCCAAACTTGCAAGTTTAGTATCCAGAAGATTAGAAATTGCCTCAAGAGATGGAGGGTCTTTAGACTATTTCTTAGATACAGACATTTTAAGTTTGAAAAGATTAAATCAAGTATTATTTTAGAAAAGAAGTAAGTCGTAAGTATCAACCCATGTAATTAAGTACGAAAAGATTTGATTAAAGGGTGATTATAGTTTAAAAAATGAAGAGCGCCTAAAAGGCAGATGTCTACGTCACCATCTTGAAACTCCGCCCAAGTGGTTCCGAACACACACTTGTCCCTCTTATCGGTAAAGTTAAGAGCTTTGGCCACTTGGAAAAATCGTTGGAGGTTGGTGTTGTGATCCGGCCAGTCATAACCACAGATGGTGATGTTATCCAGATAGGGAAATGTGGCCTTCAGTTGGTACTGGTCCACCATCCGGTCCATTTCCCTCTGGAAGACAGAGACACCATTCGTGACACCGAAGGGGACGCGCAGGAAGTGATAGAGCCTGCCGCCCGCCTTGAAGAGGTGGGGTGGGGTGTAGGGGTGGTCCTCTGGGCGGATGGGGAGCTGGTGATAAGTGGATTTCAGATCTATGGTCAAGTACACCTTGTACTGAGCTATCTGGTTGACCATATCCATGATGCGGGGTAGGGAGTACGCGTCAAGCTGCGTGAACTTATTGACAGTCTGGCTATAGTCCACGACCATCCTATTTTTCTGCCCAGTCTGAACAACAACCACCTGGGCCCTCCAAGGACTTGTGCTTGGCTCAATGATCCCCTCCCTGGGCAGCCGCTACACCTCCGACAGAATGAAGGCCCTGTCCTCCTGCTTTTAGTTGCCACAGGTTTACAGTCGGGGGTCAGGTTGGCGAACAGCGGTGGGGAGGGATCTTGAGGGTGGAGAGGCTGCAAGTGGTGTCAATAGCGCAGCTGTCGGCATGGTGCTGGGTGGGACGTGTGGGTGGGTGTGTGTGTGTGGTCAGTATCGGGGTATATGATGAAGTCCCACAAAACTGAGGATTCCTGACAGTGAGTGGTGGGAGGGGCCCGTCATATGCCATAGTCACACTTTTGAGGTGGCTCTGGAAGTCCAGCCCCAATAGCACAGGCGCACACAGCTTAGGCATGACCAGTAGTGCAAAGTCCTGATATTCTGTGCCCTGCACCACCAACGTCGCTACACAACCCCCCGGATGTCTGTTGTATGCGACCCAGAAGCCATGGTGACCCTCTGGCTTACCGGCCGTGTCACGAGTCCGCAGCATTGCACCGTGTCCGGGTGAATAAAACTCTCAGTGCTGCCCGTGTCAAATAGGCAGCTAGTCCTGTGCCCCTCCACCAGGATGTCCATCATTGACCTTGCAAGCTGGTGTGGGGTGCTTTGGTTGAGGGTTATGGAGGCCAGAGTTGAATCGCCGTCTTGGTGCCTGGTAAGCACCGGTGGTTCGGGGGCAGGGCATGTTGGCGCCGACAAAGATGGCCGCCCCCATCTGGGCAGGCAAGATGGCCGCCCCCATGTCTCGCACATGGCACTGCTCGACCCCACTCATGGTTTAGAGTTACAAACCTTGGCAAAGTGGCCCTTCTTTCTGCAGCTGGAGCAAGTAGCTTCTCTGGCCAGGCAGTGTTTTCGGGGTTGCTTTTCGAGTCCGCAAAAGTAACACTGCGCGGACTTGCGACTGGCAGCAGCTGTGGTCAGTTTCAGGGAGTTCGTGGATGTTGACTTTTGCCTTTATATTCTCCCTTTTGCTGCTCAATATTTAATACACATTAGAAACAGCACACCCACAAAAACCATGACCTTAAGAAAATCAAATTAAATATTGAGCAGCAAAAGGGAGAATATAAATGTATACAGCCCAGGTGCACCGCACCAAAACCCTCAGTCCTCACCCCGTAAGAAAGTCCAAAACAGGGCCCCATATCCTTTCAAAGATGTCCCCTCTGTCCTCATTACAGAGTCTCAGTCTCTCCAAATGTAAAGTGTTTGCCAGTTCTCTCAGCCACAGATCGTACGTAGGCACAGAGTCCATTTTCCACATTTGCAGGATTAATTTCTTAGCAATCACCATTCCAAACAAAACACCCACTTTTCATACTTATTGGCTGAAGATAGGGAGCTTGTTGCTCCAAGGATGGCAATGAGTGGGTATGGTTCCCATAACCCTCAGAGAAACAGTGAAAGATATCTTTCCGGTATGTATAAAGCTTACAACATGACCAGAATGAACTATGCAGCACACTACTCGGCTATCTGGGTGACTTCATAGCCGCGTGCTGACATGCAGATTGGCTCCAAGCACATTTCTCTTGCTGTGAGGCAAGATTTTGGGTTTCCTGCAACTGCTGAACATCAATACACAGAGGGAGCACCTTCTCTCCCGATTCAACCCGAGAGGTCTGTAGCACAGGTTGTCACTGACGGCCACCTGTTTACTATCATGTCTGCAAACCGATTCCCCTTGGAGACCTCATTTTCAGCTGAGGTGTGTGCCTCGCACTTAATTATTACTAAAGTCTGTGGCAATTGCATAGCTTCTAAAAGGTTCAATGCGAAGGAGGCGTTTTCAATCGCTTTCCCTGAGGAGGTGATAAATCCTCTATTTTTCCACAATTGCCCAAAGTCATGTGCTATCCCAAACGCATAATGTGAGTTGGTATAAACACTGGAGGCTTTTCCTTGCTGAGTAGCAGCTGAATTCAACAGTAGCATTTTGGCATAGGGTACTATCACAGTACACCAATGATCCAATACAATAGGAATAGGTTTTTCTACCATTTCATTCAGGTTATGGTAGGCTTTCCCCCTTTCGGGTGTCTATTCCACGATGAGGGACTCCGCATCTCTCTGCTGGTATTCAGGAGCCAACTGTTGGCAGTGCCTTACCATGCCCAGGAAAGAATGTCATATTTTTGGTTTTGGGACTGAGACCCACTTTATTGCATTTATTCGATCCCTTCCCAAACTTTGTCAACCTTTACTGAGCTGGAAACCAAGGTACTGGACAGTCTCTTGGCAAAACTGCATTTTCTCCACAGGCACCCTATGCCCTCTTCTCGCCAAAAGTTCGTGTTCAAGAATGGGTCAGACATTGTGGTCCTGTAGCAGAAGCTATCAGGATGTTGTCTGAATACTGAATCAGTGTGGAATATTCCGACAGCAGGTATTCAGCCAAGTTATTTTTAACTGCTGCAGCTTAAACTATGGGGCTTCCAGTATATCCCTGGGGCAGACATGTCCATGTATACTGCTCAATCTTATAAGTAAAGACAAATAAATACTGTGTCTCCTTGTGCAAAGGTATGGAGAAAAATGCTGAGCACAGATTGATTACAGTAAAGGTACTAGCTTCTGCAGATATAATGTTGGAGTCCGGCATCAGCGGAGCAATAAGGATGGCTATCTTAATAATTGCTCTTAGGAACTGCACAAAATGCCACTCAATTCTTTGGCCCACTTTTGGAATAGAAACATAGAAAACCTACAACACAATACAGGCCCTTCGGCCCACAAAGTTGTGCCAAACATGTTTCTACCCTAGAAATTACTAGGGTTACCCATAGCCCCCTATTTTACTAAGTTCCATGTATCTATGCAAAAGCTGCTTAAAAGGCCCTATCGTATCTGCCTCCACCACCGTTGCCAGCAGCCCATTCCACACACTCACCACTCTCTGAGTAAAAAACTTACCCCTGACATCTCCTCTGTACCTACTCTCCAGCACCTTGAACCTGTGTCCTCTTGTGGCAACCATTTCAGCCCTGGGAAAAAGCCTCTGACTATCCACACGATCAGTGCCTCTCATCATCTTACACATCTCCACCAGGTCACCTCTCATCCTCCATTGCTCCAAGGAGAAAAGGCTGAGTTCCCTCAATCTATTCTCATAAGGAATGCTCCCCAATCCAGGCAACATCCTTGTAAATCTCCTCTGCACCCTTCCTATGGTTTCCACATCCTTCCTGTAGTGAGGTGATCAGAACTGAGCACAGTACTCCAAGTGGGGTCTGACCAGGGGCCTATATAGAACCATAGAATATTACAGCACAGAAACAGGCCTTTTGGCCCTTCTTGGTTGTGCCGAACCATTTTTCTGCTTAGTGCCACTGACCTGCACCTGGACCATATCCCTCCATACACCTCTCATCCATGTACCTGTCCAAGTTTTTCTTAAATGTCAAAAGTGAGCCCGCATTCACCACTTCATCCGGCAGCTCATTCCACACTCCCACCACTCTCTGTGTGAAGAAGCTCCTCCCCCCATGTTCTCTTTAAACTTTTCCTCCTTCACCCTTAATCCATGACCTCTGGTTTTTTTCTCCCCTAGCCTCAGTGGAAAAAGCCTACTTGAATTCACTCTATCTATACCCATCATAATTTTATATACCTCTATCAAATCTCCCTTCATTCTTCTACGCTCCAGGGAATAAAGTCCTAACCTATTCAACCTTTCTCTGTAACTCAGTTTCTCAAGTCCCGGTAATATCCTTGTAAACCTTCTCTGCACTCTTTCAACCTTATTAATATCCTTCCTATAATTCGGTGACCAAAACTGCACACAATACTCCAAATTCAGCCTCACCAATGTCTTATACAACCTCACCATAACATTCCAACTGTTACACTCAATACTTTGATTTATAAAGGCCGATGTACCAAAAGCTCTCTTTACGACCCTATCTACTTGTGACGCTACTTTAGGGAATTATGTATCTGTACTCCCAGATCCCTCTGTTCTACTGCACTCCTCAGTGTCCCACCATTTACCTTGTATGTTCTACCTTGGTTTGTCCTTCCAAAGTGCAATACCTCACACTTGTCTGCATTAAACTCCATCTGACATTTTTCCAGTTGGTCCAGATCCCTCTGCAAGCTTTTAAAACCTTTCTAGCTCCATTTGCCACAACAGACAGGATCACCCAGTTGACAACCACTTCAACTCTTCTTCACATTCCCAATCAGATATGTCCATACATGGCCTCCTCTACTGCCATGATGAGGCCAAACTCAGGTTGGAGGAACAACACCTCATATACAGTCTGGGTAATCTCCAGCCCCTTGGTGTGAACATCAAATTCTCCAACTTCCAGTAATTCCCTCCGTCTCCCTTCCCCCATCCCAGTTTCTCTGTCTCCTCCTCCAGCTGCCTATCACCTCTCTCATGACTCTGCCTTCTTCTACTACCCATAGTGCTTTCCCCTTACATTCCTTCTTCACCTTTCCTGCCTATCCCCTCCCTGCTTCCCCTCCCCCACCCCTTGATCTTTCCTCTGATTGGTTTTTCACCTGCCATCTTCCCCCCTCCCCCCACCTTCTTTATAGGGCCCCTACCCCCTCCTTCAGTCCTGACCAAGGGTCTCGGCCCGAAACGTTGACTGATTGTTTCAACAGATGCTGCCCGACCTACTGAGTTCCTCCAGCTTGTTTGTACGTGTTGATTTGACCACAGCATCTGCAGTGTACTTTGTGTACACTGTCCACTCCACCTCCAATCTTTGTATCATCAGCAAATTTGCTGATCCAATTTGCCACATCATCATCCAAATCATTGATACAGATGACAAGTAACAATGGACCCAGCACTGATCCCTGTGGCACACCACTAGTCACAGGCCTCCATTCAGAGAAGTAATCCTTCACTACCGCTCTCTGGCTTCTTCCATTGAGCCAATGTCTAATCCAATTTACTACCTCTCCATGAATACCTAGTGACTGAATCTTCCTAACTAACCTCCCATGCAGGACCTTGTCAAAGGCCTTACTGAAGTCCATGTAGACAACATCCACTGCCTTCCCTTCATCCACTTTCCTTGTAACCTCCTAGAAAAACTCTAATAGATTTGTTAAAGATGACTTACTATGATAGATGTAAAACAGTCCTGCTGTAACCTCTGACAGCCCTCCACACTATCCACAACACCCCCAAACTTTGTGTCATCAGCAAACTTACTAACCCATCCCTCCACTTCCTCATCCAGGTCATTTATAAAAATCACGAAGAGTAAGGGTCCCAGAACAGATCCCTGAGCACACCACTGGAGACCGACCTCCATGAAGAATATGACCCGTCTACAACCACTCTTTGCCTTCTGTGGGCAAGCCAGTTCTGGATCCTCAGAGCATGGTCCCCTTGGATCCCATGCCTCTTTACTTTCTCAATAAGCCTTGCATGGGATTTCTTACCAAATACCTTGCTGAAATCCATATACACTACATCTACTGCTCTTCCTTCATCAATGTGTTTAGTCACATCCTCAAAAAATTCAGTCAGTCTCGTAAGGCACAACCTGCCCTTGACAAAGCCATGCTGACTAATCCTAATCATATTATACCTCTCCAAATGTTCATAAATCCTGTCTCTCAGGATCTTCTCCATCAACTTACTAACCACTGAAGTAAGACTCACTGGTCTACAATTCCCTGGACTATCTCTTCTCCCTTTCTTGAATAAAAGGAAAACATCTGCAACCCTCCAATCCTCCAGAACCTCTCCCATTTCCATTAATGATGCAAAGATCATCTCCAGAAGCTCAGCAATCTCCCCCCTCACCTCCCACAGTAGCCTGATGTACATCTAGTCCCGGCAACTTATCCAACTTGATGCTTTCCAAAAGCTCCAGCACATCCTCTTCCTTAATATCTACATGTTCAAGCTTTTCAGTCTGCTTCAAGTCGGCACTACAATCACAAAGATCCTTTTCCATAGTGAATACTGAAGTAAGGTATTCATAAAGTACCTCTGCTATTTCCTACGGTTCCATACACTTTCCCACTGTCACACTTGATAGGTCCTATTCTCTCACGTCTTATCCTCTTGCTCTTCACATACTTGTAGAATGCCTTGGGGTTTTCCTTAATCCTACCCACCAAGGCATTCTCATGGCCCCTTCTGGTTCTCCTAATTTCATTCTTAAGCTCCTTCCTGTTAGCCTTATAATTTTCTAGATCTCTAACATTACCTACCTCTCTGAACCTTTTGTAGCTTTTCTTCTTGACTAGATTTATTACAGCCTTTGAACACCACATTTCCTGTACCCTACCATAACTTCCCTGTCTCATTGGAACATACCTATACAGAGCTCTACACTAATATCCTCTGAACATTTGCCATATTTCTTCCGTACTTTTCCCTGAGAACATCTGTTTCCAATTTCCTGCCTGATAGCTGCAGAATTCCCTTTACTACAATTAAACACTTTCCTAACTTGTCTGTTCCTATCTCTCTCCAATGCAATTGTAAAGGAGATAGAATTATGATCACTATCTCCAAAATGTTCTCCCACTGAGAGATGTGACACCTGACCAGGTTCATTTCCCAATACCAGATCAAGTACAGTCTCTCCTCTTGTAGGCTTATCACATATTGTGTCAAGAAACCTCCCTGAACACACCTAACAAACTCCACCCATCTAAACCCCCTTGCTGTAGGGAGATGCCAATTGATATTTGGGAAATTAAGATCTCCCATCACAACAACTCTGTTATTATTACACCTTTCCAGGATCTGTTTCCCCATCTATACCACGATATCCCTGCTACTGTAAGGGGGTCTATAAGAAACACCCAGTAATGTTGCTGACTCCTTCCTGTTCCTGTTCCTGTTCCTAACCTCCACCCAAAGAATCTGTAGACAATCCCTCCATGTCTTCCCCCTTTTCTGCAGCCATGACACTATCTTTGATCAACAGTGCCATGCCCCCACCTCTTTTGCCTCCCTCCCTGTCTTTTCTGAAACATTTAAAACCCAGCACTTGAAGTAACCATTCCTGTCCCTGAGCCATTCAAGTCTCTATAATGGCCACAACATCATATCTCTAAGTATTGATCCACCCTCTAAACTCATCCTCTTTGTTCCCAACATTCCTTGTGTTAAAACAGACTCATCTCAAACCTTCAGTCCGAGTGCGTCCCTTCTCTATCACCTGCCTATCCTCCCTCTCGCACTGTCTACAAGCTTTCTCTGTTTGTCAACCAACCTCCTCTTCCCCAGTCTCTTCAATTCATTTCCCACCCCTCAACAATTCTAGTTTAAACTCTCCCCAGTAGCCTTAGCAAACCACCCTACCAGGACATTGGTCCCTCTGGGATTCAAATGTAACCCATCCTTTTTGTACGGGTCACACCCGCCCCAAAAGAGGTCCAAATGATCCAGAATTCTGAATCCCTGTGTTATGAACCCCATAACTGGGTATCTTACCAGCAAAGATAGGAGTATCCGTTGAAGTCTGATGATACTATTTCAACAGTATTTATTAGTAAAAATACACAAAAATAATAGCAATGCAAATATACAGATAATATACATAATCATTACCAAACCTATAAGTGCAGGTATAATAATAATCAATAAGAAATAAGCTCTATCGTTGTCTAGGGGATAATGAATTGTCAGATGGAAATATAAAGTTCAATTCAGTTCATGCAGGCTGCCGTAGTTGTTGATCACTGTGTTGCAATTGTTGGGGAGAGAGAGAGAGAGAGAGAGAAAATTGTGTGCAGTAACGGCTATTGCCTTTGCCAACCTTCGTTTATGATTTCGATCCGTCGATGTGTCGTTGTTGTAGCCATTCACGTATGACCCCTCCATCCTTTAGCTAGACCGTTCCATGGAGGACTCATCACCCAGGCAAGTGTGGACACACACACCAGTCTCGTAATGTCTCTCTTGGTGCATCTGAGGGGTGTTTCCCCAGACCCTACTTTTATCCTCACTCTCGGGGTCTCAGATGTCAATCAGGTTGGGATGATGCAACACATCAACCAGACCACTCTGGTTGCCCCCTGAGGGGTTTCAAGGGGTACAGTACTCAATACACAATTCCTTCTCCAAGAGACAATAGCAGTAATCTCTCTCTTTGTCAAAAGGAGACATTCCAACCTGTGTGTATCCCTGCGTTGTCTCTCTGTCATTTCTGACATGCTGTGTATCTCTCTCATTTTCTGGGTCTCAGACCCGAAATAATAGTGATTTTGCAATTCTCAAAAAGGTGAGGGGGGGGGGGTTTGCACCCTTCTGCCCATCAGAGTTGCTCCTCAATCGTAACACCCCCATCCTTCTAAGAATTTTTTACCAGGGAAGAATGAACTAATACAGAGTCTTACAATTTCAGAATCTAACACAATACAAAAGAGATTTTTTTAACTACAGAGTAATACAGTTATACATTCAACTTATCATCTATGCATTTAGCAATTACATTGTCACTTCCTTTAATATCTTAATATCTTGTACCTTAATAAATTCCTGTAGCATCAGACTCTGATTTAATAACCACCTATTTTTATTCCTTTTCTTCAGCAAAACACAACTAAAGAGTTGTGATCTTGTATATAATACAAAATGTGAACCAATACACGTGTGATTATTCTGAAGTACATTACAAAAGTTTATGCAACTACTAATCATTTTACTTTTAAACTTAACAGTCAATCTTCCATGGTGTTGTCTTTATTATTTACATGCTTTGTCGAAATCCCTCAAAACCAGATCCTGTTTTTTAAATTGGCATTTTTCAACCCTCGCCCCTTTTCCATTTAACCCTCACATGGTTAGTTTGCTCACCAGTGTGGAATAGACTTTCGCATACTCCTTTCACAGGAGTTATTTTATCAACAATGTTTTCCAAACTTAGCCCATTTTCTGAATTTCCACACAATTCTTTATTTTTAAGCAAGTTGTTAGTTTTATCTTCAGGACCCTTCATTCTATTGGTTTTCAGGTTAACATCTGCAAGTGATCCCTCTTTGTCCAAACAACATTTCAAATTCTGCCTCTTCACACCACACCCTTGAATAACATTAGCGAGTGGGGCACCTTTACATTCCAAATCAAACTGTAATTGATTCGCAGGCACCGTGTTAACAAGCCATTGTCCCTTTAGCCTGGTTACTGCTTCTGACACCAATCCAGACTTTAAATTTTCTTCAGTCAATTTAGGAACTACACTTTTCCCTTTTCCTTCAATAATAATATCCACATCACCACCTTTTATCTCCTCACTAACTTTGAACACACCTTCGAACACAAACAACTGGGAATTCTCACTTCCCACTAGTACCAAGGTTAACCCTTTCTTCACTGAACCAAGTCCATCTGACCCACAAGGACTGCATTCCTTTTTAACTGAATCAAATACCTCAGACTTTTCTTGAGTTCCATTACTAGGTTCAGTACCACGTGCATCCAAATCTTGGACACATTCAGACGGGACATCTGCCTCTTCCAGGCTTTCAATACCCGTCCCCTTTTCAAATTCTAAGTTCCCCTGATCCTCCCAGTTACTCTCTCAGTTTACCCTTCCAGAGTAAACTCAACCCTATGGGTTAAAACAATTTCATCTGCTAACCCAGCAGATTCCTTCAAGGTAACGGCATCCTTTTCCTCTAGGACTGCCCTCATTTCATTATCGGGAACACATTTAAAATTTTCAACTTCTTCAAACAGTTCTGTTAAGCCAGACAGATCATCCATGTCCAATCCTGGACCTTCTAACTGCCTTATCCGTTTCTCATTTTTACTCCGTGCCTCTACAAATTCCCTCTTGGCTAAGGGTAGGTCTACCTCCTCTCCTTTACTCTCCTTCACCTCCCTACTCTCCGTTTTACCACCCTCTAACCCCTCTTGGTACAGGGTGGGTAAAAACGTCTCAGCCAAATCGATACTGGACTGAATTAAACTGGTCTCTTTCTCAGCTTCCTTTCTCGACATGCTGCGAGTGATCGTGCATGCGGGATAGATCTTGGAATCTAGGGGCGGGTCCTCAACACTTACAGGCTGGCTCGACAGCTCCATGGCCGACCAAACCTCACCACTGGCTAAATCATTACCAAGAAGGACGTCCACGCCTTCTCTCGGGAATTCTGATCGGACCCCTATTTCAACTGGTCCAGATACCAGATCACAACTTATAATGATCCTATGCAAAGGCACAGCTTCTGTCCCTTTTCCTATGCCTCTCAAAGCTACCTCTCCCGTCTCAGGACCAAAATCTAGTACCTTACTGAGAATCAATGACAGCTCAGCTCCCGTGTCTCTCCAGATCCGCACTGGTACTGGTGTGTCTCCCTCTTTCACAGACATGGTCCCTTCGGAAATAAATTTCTCACGCCCCTCTCGTATTCTGTCTACCTGAGGCTTTCTCAACGATTTACTGATCACACAACACATCCTGTAGGGACTGCTGCTTTCCCTTTTCCTGTCTCCTTCCTCGGAGCAAAGCACTTAGATGCGATATGACCCACTTTTCCACAATTAAAACAGGTCAAGCCAGGACCCCTCCTGCCATCTTGCCTTTCCCCCTCCTTATTTTCACCACTAGCTCCCGGCGGGATCTCTGCCTCAGCCGGCGGGCTTTCTCTACCATTCCCACGGTCTTTCTGGTAACTTTAATTTGAGGAAAACTTTGTTTTGTGGGTTAGGGCATATTCATTAGCGAACCTGGCAAATTCTGATATGGACTTATTCAGCTTCTCGTTCAAATACATCTGGATATCATCCGAAACACAACCTTTAAATTCCTCAATCAGAATTAACTCCCTGAGATGCCGAAAATCTTCTTCCACCATTTCTGCTGCACACCAATGATCCAAGGGCACACCCTTCTCATAGGCAAACTCAGTATATGTCTGATTCCACACTTTCTGTAAATTTCTGAACTTTTGTCTATAGGCCTCAGGTAGCAATTCGTAGGTCTGAAGAATGGCCTCATTTACTTTCTCATAATTCTCAGACTCCTCCTCCTCCATGGACAACGTCGCATATGCCCGTTGTGCCTTCCCTTTTAACACACTTTGTAACAACACCACCCACTGATTCACTGCCACCTTTTCAAAATGCAAGAAATAACTATCAACATCCGTCTCCTCGAACGGAGGTACTAACTTAAACTCCCTACTAATATTAAACCTCTCCTCTCGGTCCGCCCCGGGACTCTTATCTCTTGCTTTAACTTCTCCATTTCCAGCTCATGCTGCCTCTGTTTCTCCTTCTCCTCATACTCCCTCTCCTTTTCAGCTCTTTCCTTCTCCCTTTTCAGCTCTAACTCCTTTAGCTGGAGCTCATACTCCTTTTTCCTCTGATCCGCGTCCAACCTTAATTTTTCCAACTCTAACTGAGCCGTCTAATAGCTGGTACCTTTTCAGGGATATTTTCCAATACCTCAGCCGAAAACACATTCTTCTCAATATAATACTGAGTTATGGCCCTCCACATCTCCCGCTTTTTCATTGGCGACCTCACCTCTGCGAGATTTAGTTCTTTCGCAATATTTACCAAGCCCATCTTTGTGGCAGCCTCTAGCTCTTTCAAAGTCGGGTTTTGTGTAAATTGATCTACGTCCATCTTTGCTGGTTTCCCGTCTGGCTACCCGCACAACCAGATCCAAGTTTGGACTTAAAAGCCCGATTTACTGGCCCTCCAATTTGGTATCAAATCTTGAGACGAGGCCCCAAGTTGTTACGAACCCCGTAACTGGGTATCTTACCAGTAAAGATAGGAGTATCCATTGAAGTCTGATGGTACTATTTTTAACAGTATTTATTAGTAAAAATACACAAAAATAATATCATTACAAATATACAAATAATATACTTCGTCAATACTAATACGGGTATAATAATAATCAATAAGAAATAAGCTCTATCGTTGTCTAGGGGATAATGAATTGTCAGATGGAAATATAAAGTTCAGTTCAGTTCATGCAGGCTGCCATAGTTGTTGATCACTGTGTTGCAATTGTTGGGGAGGGAGAGAGAGAGAGAGAGAGAGAGAAAATTGTGTGCAGTAACGGCTATTGCCTTTGCCAACCTTCCTTTATGATTTCGATCCGTCGATGTGTCGTTGTTGTGGCCATTCACATATGACCCCTCTGTCCTTGAGCTAGACCGTTCCATGGAGGACTCATCACCCAGACAAGGGTGGACACACACACCGGTCTCGTAATGTCTCTCCTGGTGCGTCAGAGGGGTATTTCCCCAGACCCTACTTTTATCCCCACTCATGGGGTCTCAGGTATCAATCAGGTTGGGATGATGCAACACATCCACCAGCCCTCTTTGGCTGCCCCCTGAGGGGTTTCAATGAATAGTACAGTACTCAATACACAATTCCTTCTCCAAGAGACAATAGCAGTAATCTCTCTCTTTGTCAATAGGAGACATTCCAACCTGTGTGTATCCCTGTGTTGTCTCTCTCTCATTTCCTGACATGCTGTGTATCTCTCTCATTCCTTGGTATCAGACCTGAAATAATAGCGATTTTGCAATTCTCAAAAAGGGGGGGGGGTGCGACTTTGCACCCTTCTGCCCAACAGAGTTGCTCCTCATTCGTAACACCTGCCCCTTGCTCCAATCCCTTAGTCATGCATTAATCATTCACCTCATTCTATGCCTATACTCACTGTTGTGTGGCATAGGCAGTAACCCAAAAATTACTACTTCTGCAGTCCTGCTTCTCAACTTCCTTCCTAACACCCTGTACTCTTTTTTCAGGACCTCTTCCCTTTTCTTACCTATGTCATTGGTAGCAATACATACCACGACCTCTGGCTGTTCTCCCTCCAAATGCAGGATATCTTTGACACAGTCTGAAACATCCCGGACCCTGGCACCAGGGAGGCAAACTACCATCTAAGTTTCTTTCCTGCATCCACAGAATCTGTGCCAGAGGGACATCCACTGTTGCTTCCCCCACCCCCCAATGGTATTCAAATAGGAGTACTTATTTCAAGGGGTACAGACACAAGGATACTCTCTAGTACCTGACTCTTCCCCTTCTGCCTTCTGACTGTGACCCACTTGTCTGCCTCCCATGGCCCCGGTGTGACCACCTGCCTGTAACTCCTCTCCATCACCTCCTCACTCTCCCTGACTAGGTGAAGGTCATTGAGCTGCAGCTCCAGTTTCCTAACTTGGTCCCTCAGGAGCTGCAGCTCAACACACCTGGTGCAGATATGGTCATCTGGGAAACTCGGGGACTCCAGGACCTCCCCAATCTGACACCGAGCACACATACTTCCTCCTTTCCGCAAATAACACCAGTAAATCTACCTCACCTTGTCCTGTTACTGCCTAAACCCATTGAGCCAAAGCTGTATCACTCTGCTTTCTTTTTAAACCTTTCATGCTCTACTGGCTGACTGCACCTACAGTCTTGCTTCTATTTTACCCGAGTAGTAAAATCAGCCAAAGGGTAGTACATGGGCTTTGTGTCTTCACCAGCATCCCTTGCTGCAATAATGAGTCAATTATTGGAGTGATACCTTCTTCAGTTTAAGTGGCTATTCATACTATTCAATACAGGGCAGTGGCACATTAGCCATTGCGCTGAACAGCAATGAACAGTGGTCAGTCTGGGCCTTTTCTAATGATACCTAGACTAATGAGGCCCAAAATTGTGCCAGTGATGTTATTGGAGACTGTGGGTATCATTGGTTTGATGGTTGGTACATTTCTCCCCCCCACCCCTGGAAAAAGCCATCTGATAGGGAGGTCAGACATCATAGCCTCCTGCCATTGTCAGATCTGACCAACCTGAAAATACTATCTGCTACTGTAATTTCAAAGGTAAGAGGACTTACTTTCTGGGCAATAGCACTTGTACCACTTATACAAGGGCTAAACCACTACACTCTTTGAATGACACTCAAAGGGTTTGCAGGAATAGGGCCTGCTTGTGGCTCCCAGGGTGAGACAACTAGCTGATGGGACACTCAATAAGAAAGCAGAATTTGAATGGGATACCGTTTCCTGGCTTACCTTGTACCCAACATATGAATGCTGAAAACCCTGGACCAGTACCCTTCCTTCGTAAGGCAAAAGCGAGGAATCTCACAACAGGAGTGCTTCTGGATGATAGCTTTCCCCTCTACGGGGCTGCCCGCAATTCAAGGGAAATCATCAATCAGGCATTAGTTTCGAAGGACATGGCCAATAGTACCGCTAAGGCCACGGATGACATCCAGGATCAGGTGAGGGCCATTATTGCTGAAATGGTGGCACTACGACAGGCTGTTATACGGAACTGAATGGCCCTCAATTTTGTTCTGGCTGAAAAAGGAGGTGAATGTGCTGTTATAGGACAAGAGTGTTGCACCTACATCCCAGATGAATCTGAGAACATTACCTCTCTCTCTGTTAACATTCAAAAGTAGGTAAATACAATCTGGAAAATCAGGGCCAACCTACATGGTTTAGCTCGAAAGAAGTATTGTGGCCCTGCAGTGACATCTTCACAGGATGGAGCTGTACATTGCTACATTATGCTATCATTTCAGGATTAGTCATACCTACTGCACTTTTTCAGTGTTTATGGCCTCTTGTGCTTTTGCCAACAAAGAATCCCCCTAGAAAGAAGGGGACCTCAGACAGATTGAGGTGCAAATGATGAGGATGGAGACTACGATGATGCAGAAAGTCCTTTGGCCTATCCCAAGGGTTACTATCCACCCAACATGATTATGAAAATTAAGATGTACAACAACCTCAACATTGATAATCCTAGTTGTCACTGAATGGCAAAAGGAGGGAATGAGGAATTATATACCTGTCTGTCTGCCCTTATCAGAGTATGTATGTGATAACAAATTGTGTAACAGCAACTCCACACAGTATTCTTGACTTCACAGTATTCACTTGACTTGCAGACTTTCCCAAGTTCTGTGGTTCAACTGAGCATGCAAACTTACTAATAAACAGTATGTACTTTTAAATAAACTGAGTTTGACAATTATTTCCTTGGTCTGAACCTAAAACCCTCTGGTAGAGAGACTAATTGACAATAGATTCTTGATTGATCAAGCATGAAGGGATAAGGGGAGAAGATGGGAGATTGAGCTGAGAGGAAAATTGGATTAACCATGACAAAATGGCAGAGCAGATTTCATGGGCCAAATTGCCTAATTCTGCTTCCATATCCGGGATGCAGGTTGATAAGCTTCATCAGGTCAGGGAGAGTGAGGAGGTCACTCTAAAACTATGCCCAAATGCTCATAGGATTGTGTACACAAAAGAGGTAATTTCTTGCTTGCGTATAATTGAGATCCACATTTGTTTGGAATATTTTAAAATCATGACCTTGGCTATGACAGCACTGACCATCTAAGAATCTTGTTTTCCATAGTCAGCTCCATAGATCTATTTTCTTAACCATTGCTGAGCTGAATATTAAAGAAATACCCAACAAATATAGAGCAGTTTTTGATATTAGGGTTTGAGATCATATGCAGTTTTTCTGGCTTGTTAATTGTGATGATTTCTAAATTTGGGACTGGTCCATCTTTCCAGAAAGATGAGTCACTTGCCTCACATCACTAAGTGGAAGGTGCTGAGGAATCTTGCATTCAAAGCCCACTCATGTTCTCAGTCTTTCCTTTTGTGTTGTGGTTTTCTACATTTATAATATACATAGAGAAAAATGCTGGAAACTTAATTTATGATGAAAAACTTCATCTGCTTAGGGAAAGATAAGAAGTGATAGAGAAGGAACTATAGGCAAGTAGTCACAACCAGGCTGCAGGAGACAGATAAGTGAGTAATAGGAGTGGGTGGGGGCAAGAGTCAGATACTAGAGAATACCCCTGTGGCTGTACCCCTTGACAATAAGTACTTCAGTTTGACTACTGTTGGGGGTGGGGGGAACCTACCTGGGGGAAGCAACAATGG
The DNA here is from genome assembly GCF_030144855.1 of Hypanus sabinus. Classification (NCBI taxonomy): domain Eukaryota; kingdom Metazoa; phylum Chordata; class Chondrichthyes; order Myliobatiformes; family Dasyatidae; genus Hypanus; species Hypanus sabinus. The sequence goes on from NW_026779012.1 coordinate 20,682, forward strand.
CCACCCTCTGGCACAGATTCTGGTCCTGTGGCTCAGAAGGGTAGGGAAAGGAAGAAGGAAGGATAGGAGACTCTATAGTCAGGGGGTCAGACAGGCGATTCTGCGGACACAGGAAAGAGACTCGGATGGTAGTTTGCCTCCCAGGTGCCAGGGTTTGGTATGTTTCCAATCGTGTCCACAATATCCTGAAGTGGGAAGAAGAACAGCCAGAGGTTGTGGTACATATTGGTACCAATGACATAGGCAGGAAAAGGGAGGAGGTCCTGAAAAAAGACTATAGGGAGTTAGGAAGGAAGTTGAGAAACAGGACCACAAAGGTAGTAATCTCAGGATTACCACCTGTGCCATGCGACAGTGACAGTAGGAATAGAATGAGGTGGAGGATAAATGCGTGGCTGAGGGATTGGAGCGGGGGCAGGAATTAAAATTTCTGGATCATTGGGACCTCTTTTGGGGCAGGTGTGACCTGTGCAAAAAGGACGGGTTGCACTTGAATCCCAAGGGGACCGGTATTCTGGCAGGGAGGTTTGCTAATGCTACTGGGGAAAGTTTAAACTAGAATTGCTGGGGGGTAGAATCCGAACTGAAGAGATGGAGGAAGGGATAGTTAGCTCACAAATAGAGGAAGTTGGAGATAATGCAAGAGGGAGGATAGGCAGGTGATAGGGAAGGGATGTGCACATACAGATGGTTTGAGATGTGTCTATTTTAATGCAAGCATCAAGAACAAAGCAGCTGAGCTTAGAGCGTGGATCAGTACTTGGAGCTATGATGTTGTGGCCATTACAGAGACTTGGAAGGCTCAGGAACAGGAATGATTACTTCAAGAGCCAGGCTTTAGATGTTTCAGAAAGGACAGGGAGGGAAGCAAGAGAGGTGGGGGCATGGCACTGCTGATCAAATATAATATTATGGCTGCAGAAAAGGAGGAAGTCATGGAGGGATTGTCTACTGAGTCTCCGTGGGTGGAAGTTAGGAACAGGAAACCCAATAGTAACAGAGACATCGAGAAGCAAATAGGAATACAGATTCTGGAACGGTGTAATAACAACAGGGTTGTTGTGGTAAGAGATTTTAATTTCCCAAATATTGGCATTTCCCTAGAGCAAGGGGTTTAGATGGGGTGGAGTTTGTTAGGTGTGTTCAGGAAGGTTTGCTGACACAATATGTAGATAAGTCTACTAGAGGAGAGGCTGTACTTGATTTGATATTGGAAATGAACCTGGTCAAGTGTCAAATCTGTCAGTGGGAGAGCATTTTGGAGTAGTGATCACAATCATCTCAATCAATTCTATTTTTTACCACAGCATTGGAGGGGGTAGGAACAGACACATTGGTAAAGTGTTTAATTGGAGTAAGGGGTAATATGAAGCTATCAGGCAGGAACATGGAAACATAAATTGGGACTAGATGGTCTCAGGGAAATGTATGGTAGAAATGTGGCAGATTTTCAGGGGTATGTGTGGCATTCTGCCTAGGTATGTTTCAATGAGAGAGGGAAAGGATGGTAGGATACAGGTACTGTGGTGTACAAAGGCTGTTGTAAATCTAGTCAAGAAAAAGAGCTTATGAAAGTTTCAAAAGACTAAATAATGATAGAGATCCATAAGATTATAAGGCTAGCAGGAAGGAGTTTAAGAAGGAAATTAGAAGACTCAGGAGGCCATAAAGTGGTCCTGGCGGACAGGATTAAGGAAAAACACCAAGGCATTCTAGAAGTATGTGAAGAGCAAGAGGATATGATATGAGAGAATAGGACCAATCACGTGTGACAGTAGAAAAGTGTGTATGGAAGCGGAGGAGATAAGAGAGATACTTAATGAATACTTTGCTTCAGTATTCACTACTGAAAAGGATGACTTACTGTGAATTGAAAAGCTCGAGCATGTAGATATTAAGAATGAAGATGTGCTGGAGTTTTGGAAAGCATCAAGTTGGCTAAGTCTCTGAGACTGGATGAGATGTACCCCAAGCTACTGTGATAGGTGAGGGGGAGGATTACTGAGCCTCTGGCAATGATCTTTGCATCATCAACGGGAGAGATTTTGGGGGATTGGAGGGTTGCAGATGCTGTTCCCTTATTCAAGAAAGGGAGTAGAGATAGTCCAGGAAATTATAGTCTAGTGAGTCTTACCTCAGTGGTTGGTAAATTGATGGAGAAGATCCTGAGAGACAGAATTGATGGACATTTGGAGAGGCATAATATGATTAGGAATAGTCAGCATGGCTTTGTCAAAGGCAGCTCATGCCTTATGAACGTGATTGAATTTTTTGAGGATTTGCTAAATACATTGATGAAGAGCAGTATATGGATTTCAGCAAGACATTTGATAAGGTACCCCATGCAAGGCTTATTGAGAAAGTAAGGAGGCATCCAAGGGGACATTGTTTTGTGGATCCAGAATAGGCTTGCCCACAGAAAGTAAAGAGTGGTTGTAGACGGGTCATTTTTACATGGAGGTCGATGACTAGTGGTGTGCCTCAGGGATCTGTTCTGGGACCCCTTCTCTTTTAGAGTTTTATAAATGACCTAGCTGAGGAGGTGGAGGAATGGGTTTGTAAATTTGCTGATGACACAAAGGTTGGGGGTGTTGTGGATAGTTTGGAGGGCTGTCAGAGGTTACAGTAGGACATTGGTAGGATGTAAAACTGAGCTGAGAAGTGGCAAATGGAGTTCAACCCAGTTAAGTGTGAGGTGGTTCATTTTGGTAGGTCAAATTTGAATGCATTGTATTAATGGTAAGAGTCTTGGCAGTGTGGAGGATCAGAGGGATCTTGGGATCTGAGTCCATAGGATACTTAAAGCTATGATTAAAAAGGCATATAGTGCATTGGCCTTCATCAATTGCAGGATTGAATTTAGGAGCCGAGAGGTAATGTTGCAGCGATATAGGACCCTGGTCAGACCCCACTTGGAGTACTGTGCTCAGTTCAGGGCACCTCACTACAGGAAGGATGTAGAAACTATAGAAAGGGTACGGAGGAGATTTACAAGGATGTTGCCTGGATTGGGGAGCATGCCTTATGAGAATAGGTTGAGTGAACTTGGCCTTTTCTCCTCGGAGCGACGGAGGATGAGAGGTGACCTGATAGAGGTGTATAAGATGATGAGAGGCATTGGTTGTGTGGATAGTCCGAGGCTTTTTCCCCAGGGCAGAAATGGCTAGCACGAGAGGGGACAGTTTTAAGGTGCTTGAAAGCAGGTACAGAGGAGATGCCAGGGGTAAGTTTTTTCTCAGAGAGTGGTGAGTGCGTGAAACAGGCTGCCGGGAACAGTGGTGGGGATGAATACGATAGGGTCTTTTAAGAGACTCTTGCACAGTTAGAAAAATAAAGGACTATGATTAACTCTAGGTAAGTACGTGTCCAGCACAACATTGTGGGCTAACATGCCTGTATTGTGCTATAGGTTTTTCATGTTTCTCTTATGGTCTTATGATCTATAAGATGAATAGAATGCAAAATGTTACACAGGTCAGATGTCAACAACATAAAATACAAACACAGAGCATTCAGCCAAATTCATTCAAGATTTTTTCTTACTTTTCCTTATTTTGAAATCTGCATCATATCATTCAATTTCATCTGCAAATATTTCTCTAATTGTTTGATTATTTTTAAGGGTCCTGATTAAAGACCATAACACATTAAGAAGAACCTTGAATTTAGCATATACACAAACAAATGTAAAGTGCAATGTTTATTTTATTATAGCAATAACACACAGATCTCCCAACCACTACAATGTTAAGTAGCAACTGAGACCCACCCATCTTATATTTACTAGTATATATACTTCGGGGCAAAAAGCAGAACTTTCAGCTTCTCAGATGTAAATGAAAGCAAATGTCCAATTTGGTCTAATGGGAAATAATGACAATAATTATTCCTTTTGCAACAACCACTTAACTTGGATACTCAATTTCAGTTAATCAATGTCACATTACAGAGACTGGAATAACTAGTATTTAGATATCTGACTATGTTGTTATGACAAAGAGGTAGAATGAGTTGCTGTAATTTCTAAGTATCTGGTGATAAACATGGGACCTAAAGGTTTTCTACTGTCCATTTGCTGGGCTGCTTTCACTGACTGAAATTAAGCCTTGTGGCTTAATTACTAATTCAGCCAGAATGCATTTCAGGTTCATGAGGAGTTAAAAATGGCACACTCACTTTCTAGATCTTCATTAAAAATCAGTCACTGGCTGGGCCATATTTTAGTGCAGACTTCCCCTTACAAACCGCAGATAGTGGACACTTAGATATTATTATAAGTTAGCAGTATGTAACAAATATCTAGCAGTATTTAAATTGATGTTTCAATTAACTAAAAAAAACAGTGAAGCCTTGAAAGGTGTGTTAGAAAAAGAGAAACATTTCTAAATTACAGTTTGACCGTGTTTGCAGACCATTTGTTGCACTTACCCTAGTGTGTGTCACACTACACAACTTTCATGAAGAACATTGTAATCATAAGTTCTAATCTTTATAAGAATTCTATAGAGTTCGATAGTGACTAAACCTTGCCCTTACAAATGCTATGAGCAGCTCTCTGAGGTAAGTCAGAAATGAGTGGCAGCTTCAGGCATAAGTTGCCATCATTGAGACAAGTATACAATTAATGCAATCAAACAGCAACATTTCATTGGCTTTGTACACTTGCAAATTTCCTCATTGCTTGGATAATAAAAAAGAAACAACAATGTCAAGCATCTTGGAAGGAAACCTTCAGTTTACAGGACCACAAGCATTAAAGGGTCATATACATTCTTGAAGACAGTCTACTCTTCTTGTACAGTAGTGGGTGGCTCAATGGTTGTCTCATCATAACCACAAATGTGAAATTCAGTGAGATAGAAGAGAAGAAAGTAGCTAAATTTCATTCAGTTGATTTCATCATATACATTAGAATTTGGAGGAGTTGATGCTTTGAGTTTCTTCTTCTTACTGGAACTCATGCCAGGAGCACTAGGAAGTCCAAGGTGAGGCTTCTTTTTTTTGTTCTTCTTGGAATCAGAATTGTTGGTACCTTCACATGAAGCAATAAAAACATGTTAGCAATATGTTTCATCATACATTTAGCAATATTACATTTCCACACATCAAACCTGCAAACTTTAGGGTTCAGTCAGTTAGGATTCAAATGCGATAAAGGATTATATTAACACAAGAATCAGTTTTTATTGTGGTGTTATTACTCTCTTGAATAAGCCTCAGTATTCCTCTATGTAAATATGAGAAAAAGTAGTAACAGATTCTGTTAGGTTGGGAGTTGTCAGAGGTAGCTAACTTCTACCAATGTAACAGATACTTGATGCTGTTTTTTAAAACAATAATGTGTCTTGGTGTTTTAACATCACTACTGTAATGAAACTAAGTTGTAAAGAATGTTAAGGCAAAAACAACCATTACTTCTGGTGAATAATACCAGATTTAATAAGCAAGCAAAACCATTTGGGATTTCATGCTCAGTTTGAGATTATGAGGCCAGTTCTTGTGGAGAGTAGCACCAGATACAAAAAGCTAGTGAGGCACATTGCATTTCCTAATGATCACATCTGCAGCAACTGTTAGCTGCTCAGGTACACATGCTCAACGCCGATGACCTGGAATCTGAGTTTTAAACACTGTGATGCATCAGAAAAGCAGAGGATTACCCGAAGGCAGTTTACCATCTCGTCGTCTGCCTGCTGTGCCTCTGCCAGTGCTGCATAGTCTACCCCCAGGGACAGGGCCTGGACAGCTGGTCTTGAGAGTGCATCCGCCACGACGTTGTCCTTCCCCGAGACATGCTGGATGTCCGTCGTGTACTCGGAGATGTAGGACAGATGTTGCTGCTGGTGAGCCGACCAGGGACCGGACACCTTCGTGAATGCGAAGGTCAACGGTTTGTGGTCCGTGAACGCGGTGAATGGCCTGCCTTCTAAGAAGTACCTGAAATGCCGGATTGCCAGACACAGTGCCAACAGCTCCTGGTCGAAACCACTGTACTTGAGTTCGGGTGGTCGTATGTGCTTGCTGAAGAACGCCAGGGGTTGCCAGTGCCCCTGGATGAGCTGCTCCAGCACCCCACCGATTGCTGTGTCTGATGCATCCACCGTGAGGGCGGTCAGAACGTCCGTTTTGGGGTGCACCAGCATTGCGGCATCTGCCAAGGCTTCCTTGGCTTTAATGAAAGCGGCCGCGGCCTCCTCGTCCCAAGTAATGTCCTTGCTTTTACCCGACATCAGGGTGTACAAAGGACGCATGATACGGGCTGCTGAGGGGAGGAAACGGTGGTAGAAGTTCACCATACCAACAAACTCCTGCAGGCCTTTGACCGTGTTGGGCTGGGCAAATTGGCAGATCTTGTGTCTACCTTGGCAGGCAGAGGTGTTGGCCCATCTTTGGTAATCCTGTGGCCCAGGAAGTCGATGGTATCGACACTGAACTGACATTTGGCCGGGTTGATCATAAGGCCGCAATCACTCAGGCGGGAGTAGAGCTGGCGGAGGTGGGACAGATTCTCCTGACGACTACTGCTGGCTATAAGGATGTCGTCCAAGTAGATGAACACAAAGTCCAGGTCCCGTCCCACCACGTCCATTAGTCTCTGGAACGTCTGTGCGGCATTCTTCAGGCCGAACGGCATTCAGAGGAACTCGAACAGGCCGAACGGGGTGATAAGTGCTGTTTTGGAGATGTCTTCAGGGTGCACCGGGATTTGATGGTACCCTGGCCAAGGTCTACTTTGGAAAAGATTCTTGCCCTGTGCAGGTTTGCTGCAAAGTCCTGTATGTGCGGCACGGGGTAGCGGTCTGGAGTTGTAGCCTCATTCAGTCTGCGGTAGTCGCCGCATGTTCTCCAACCCCCGGCTGCTTTGGGCACCTTGTGCAGGGGAGAGGCCCATGGGCTGTCAGACCTCCATACAATCCCCAATTCCTCCATCTTCTTGAACTCCTCCTTTGCCAGGCGGAGCTTTTCCAGGGGGAGCCTTCGTGCGTGGGCGTGGAGGCATGGCCTGGTCTGGTCTGCTGTTGGGCACGTGACCTGGTAATCTGACCGACTGACGCCACACTCTCCCTCTTGGCTTTCCACAGCACATCTGCCACGTCTGCCAACCCCCGCCACCTTCTGGGGGTTGCTGAACTCTGTGTCAGCCATCAGCAGATGTATGTCCTCGGGCAGATGCTCCAGGAACGCTTACTCAAACATGAGGCAAGACTTGTGTCCGTCAGCCAGGGCGAACATCTCGTTCATCAATGCTGACGGCAGTCTGTCTCCCAAACCGTGAGAGGCCCAAGGTCTCAATGAGCAGTGCCTTGAATGCTTCATATTTGCCTTCTTCCGGGGGCGACTGTACGAAATCCGCAACCTGGGCGGCCGTCTCCTGGTCAAGGGCGCTCACCACGTGGTAGTAACGCGTGGAATCAGAGGATATCTGCCGAATCTGGAACTGGGCTTCTGCTTGGCTAAACCACACGCGTGGTCGCAGCATCCAGAAAGTCAGCAGTTTGAGCGTAACTGTGTGAACAGATGAAGAGTCGGTCATCTTTGGTCCAAATCCCGTTTGGACCGTTGGGGTCACCAATGTAGTGATGTGCTACACACAGCGCTGAAATAACAACACGCAGTTGGTAAGTCGCTTCGAGACTAATTTATTCAAACTTCGCGGCGCTGGCATTTAATCCCTAGCGCCCGCCTCTTCGGGCGGAAATGACGTCAGAGGTGCATTACCAAAGTCTCTCCCCGAGCGCTGGCAATTTGTGAGTCGGTTCCCCTGTGCAGAAAGTGGGTTGCCACAATGCTCGATTTGTTACTTAAGGTACATATAAATCAACCTACGATTAATAAGATCAGAGAGCTAAATGTGTGGCTCAAAGATTATGAGACATTGGCAGCAGTATGGGGAAAGAAGGAGGTGTTCCAATGGGATGGACTCCACCCAAATCAAACTGATACCAGGACTTTTCATCATACCTGCTAATCAAATCTCACACCTAAGGCCGTAGTTAGGGCTTTAAACTAAATAGTTGGGTGTGGGGGTTCAACAGCATCAAAAATATGGATACAGAAGAAGAAGAATACAGGTGAGATTAGGTAAATCCTCTGAATTAAGAGTAAGACAAAGAGTTTAGGAAGAGATAAGAATACAATGTTGAACAATATAGAGAAAAAAATGAAAAGAATGATGAAAGTAAGACTGAAGATAATATTTTGTTGAAAGGTTTTGGCCCAAAACATCCACTGTACCTTTTTCCATAGATGCTGCCTGGCCTGCTGAGTTCTTCCAGCACTTTGCTCATGTTGCTGAAGATATTATATGTGAATAAGCATAGTATAGGACAAAGAAAACATACAGAACAATACAGGCTCTTCAGCCATAAGGAAGTTAATCTTGTAACACAGCTAGAGATTGGCAGGTGTGGTGTTATGTGTTACGTACTCGTGACTCATGACAGTGGTGCCCTTGTCACGTGACTGGGGTTGAAGCTATACTGGACTTGAGGTGATGGTCTTGTGATGGTGGAATGACGTCATTTTCCCGCCAGTAGAGATCATGTGACGGGTTTTTTTTTACAGGTTATAAAAGGAAGACCCCACCCTGTGAGGAGGGGCAGTTCGTGGCTGGATTTGCCAGGTTGACTTCATGCCACTGCGTGATTTAAAGTGATTACGCAGTTTAGTTGAAAGATGAAGTTTTATTTAATGCCTAAAGTTTAAGAGGTCATTGCCAGCAGGTTCTTTACGATTCTGCTAGTTCGAGAAATTTGTGGAGAGTGAAGATCAGGAGTTAAAGATCGAGGAGAATCGCTTTTTACGGTGAAATGGGTTTTGACCTTTGTTTGATCCTTATTTGGAAGGATTTCGTTGACTATCTTCGTGTTAATCCCTGGGTTTACCAGAAAGGATTGAGGATAGTGAGGAAGGAAAGGTCAGTGCCTTTAAGCCGTTTTGTTTCGTAAATTCTTCGTGGGAAGTTCGATGTCGGGGATCAAAGCAAAGCGACGTGAAAGAGAATTTAAATCGTCTTATAAAGTCTCTCCTTTTAAATGGACTGTCAGCCTATCAAACTTTTGGCAATACCACTTTAAAGAACTGTTTTTGCAATATCACTTTAAGAACTGTTTGAACAGCCGCTCAGCAGCTGTTTCCGGTTACGTTAGTGATTGTTTACTTTTGGGGAGTTTGTTTTCTGTGTTTAATAAACGTGTTGTTTGTTATAAGAAACCCTTGCCGAACTCATATATTTATTGTTGCCTGAATACGTAACATAGGGATATCACTAGAGTCATGGCTGAAAGAAGATTATAGCTGGGAGCTTAATGTCCAAGGGTACATATTGTAGCAAAAGGACAGGCAAGAAGGCAGAGAAGGTGGAGAGGCTCTGTTGGTAAATAAATGAAATCAAATCCTTAGAAAGAGGTGTCATTTTGGAAGATGCAGAATCTTTGTGGATAGAATAAGAAACTGCAAGGATAAAAGGACACTGATGGAAGTTTGCCTTGAAAAGTAATAAAGCTGTGGGCTACAAATTACAATGAGAGATAGAAAATGCAAGTGAAAAGGGCAATCTTATGATATGTTATGGGGGATTTCAATATGCAATTGAACTGTGTTTTTTTCAAGCAGACTGGTTGAGCCCACTAGGGCATTGGTCCTCAACCACCAGGCCACAAAGTATGTTCTACTGCGCAGCAAGGAAATGACATGATTTGGTTATATGAAATGATTTGAATCAGCTGCACCTTTCCTCATTCCCTGTCACACCCAGTGTTGAACTTGAACATATGCGAGGTCATCAGTCAGTCATTAACCTACAACAACTCGATGAGTAAAAAACAAATGTTGCTTGAGAGTTTCTTTGGAAGAGGTGGTAGGGACATAAAAGGCCTAAAGATGATGATAATGCAGAGACAGCTGAGGCCATGACTGCAAAAAAAAAAGCTCCTTTCAACAGAAAATACGACGTCATACATAAAATATGGCTTTAAAGTGACTGATGACTTGCACGCTCCAAGCTCCCTGTGTGAGATATGTGGAGACAAGCTGTCCAATGAGACAATGAAGCCCCCAAAACTGCTTTGGCACCGAGTCCAAGCACCCTGCACTTAAAGACAAACCCGTTAAGTTTTCTGAGTGGAAAAAACGTGAGCAAGCATGGCAGAAGCAAGTGCTGAGAGCCACCACCTCCACACATGCTGCTGCTCTGAGAGCATCGTATTTAGTGGCTAGCCATATTGCTAAGGCTAAAAAACCTTTCACTGTGTGAAGAATTGATTCTGTGTGCTGCCATGGACTTGTGCCATGAACTGTTGGGAAAAACTAACAAGATGGCACAGCCTCCTAGCGTTACATATCGCCATATCATATTGTTTCCTCGCGGCTCAGTAGCATATACTTTGTGGCCCGGTGGTTGGGGACCACTGCATGGAGCAGACATGTTGCTTGAACTGCTCTGTTCTTTTTAAATTACTGAATCCAAACTTCTTTGAAAGCTTATGATGTCTAATGTCTAACATGATGTCTAATGCTAAAACTTCTAAAACAGAAAGGGATCCTTCTGTGACTATGGAGGCTATTGTGGAGCTAATTCAGTAAGCTCAGAGTGAAACGTCTGAACAACTTTCAGATTTGTGTTTAAAAGTTACCACAGAACTTAAATGAATGGTGATTCTGCTGCAGACTATTCAAAAGACTTTACAGGAACATACTACTCAGATTCAACAACGTGAAGATGCTTTAATGAGACGCAATAGTAAGATGGATGAGTTGGAAAAGTTCAGAGATAAACAATCGAAAATTGTTGAATCTTCAAGACAAAAGATTGTCAGTTTGGAGAGAAGATCAAGAAGGAACAATATATGAATTTTGGGTCTTCCTGAGTTGGTCAAAGGCAGTCAACCTTCTGCATTCTTTGCAAAGCTGTTCACCTGTTTGTTTCCTGGTGTTTTGGATACCCCACCTAGAATAGATAGAGCTCACCGAGTTCCAGTTTTTAGATCCTGTTCTCAACAAAAACTTCGACCTGTGATAACTGTGTTTCATGACTTCCAAACAAAGGTTACTATAATTCGCCAATCTTGTCGGTTAGGTATGATTAACTTTGAAGATTATAAGATAAGGTTGGTCAAAGATTATTCCCTGGAGGTATTAAATGAATGTTTTAAGTATAAAAAGGTTATGGCATAATTACATAATAAAGACTATAAACCTTTATTAACTTACTCCGCTCGCCTCAGGATTATTCCTAGTGGGTGGAATTCATTAGTAGATTAGCCTTCAACCTCTCTTAGGTGATTTTTTTTCTTTGTGGGGGAGGGCGGGAGTGGGCAGTTTTATTTCTTTTTCCTTCTTATCAGCTGTTTGGTTATCCTTGCCTTATCTATTGCTTGGTTAAGTATTTTGAATTTTAAGGTTTGGATTTTTTGTATATTCCAGTGGCTTATATCTTTAACCTCTGTTTTAAACATATTTAAACATACACAATATTAGTTTACTTAGTTTAAACCACCCTGGGAAACGCAATAAGATTTTCACCTATATTAAGAAATTGAATGCCTCCATTATTTTTTTTACAAGAATCACATGTTCACAGATCTGACAGTGGGCATTTGTTCAAGCATTGGAATGGTCTAGCTTTTCATTCTTCCTTTCAAGCCAAGGCCAGAGGTACTTCCATTTTGATTGACAATTCAGTTGTCTTTGTTCAACATGATGTAATGTCTGACCCCAATGGGTGGTTCGTTATATTCTCAGGGAAATTAGATAACAAACTAATGGTTTTTGCTAATGTCTACATGCTCTGAATATAGATGATCCTGTTTTTTTTTTAACTTCTTTTTTCCTTTTTATTAAACTTAAATTTGTACTCAATCTTGGGAGGTGATTTTAACTGCTGTCTTGACCCTGTTTTAGAACCAGTCATCTTCAAAACGATTAAATATTAGCAGATCTGCCTCCTATATCCAATCTTTTCTAATGAAATGTGACATTATCGATGTTTGACTTTTTTACACCAAGCAAGTAGAGAATATTTCTTTTCTTCTCATGTTCATCATATCTATTTCAGGATTGATTTTTTTGTGGGTACTCATTTGATACCATATGTTCGATCCTGTGAATATAAAGAAATTGCTGTTTCAGATCATGCTGTCCTCTTTTTATCTTTAAATCTTCTGGATGTTTCTTGATCAAACAGATTTTGGCATTTTAATCCAATTTTACTATCGGATAAGGTTTTTAAAATATTTTTAGAGAGTCAAAATACCTTTTTCTTTGAAGAGGGTACGCTATTTGGCACTTCTAGCCTTAATATTCAGGATGCTTTCAAGGTTTATATTAGATGCCAAATTATTTCCTATACAGCAAGTATTAAGAAAAAAGGAGAGAACTGATTTAGCAAATCAGCGGAAACATATAGATCAAAACTATGCTTCTATCTGATTAACAAAAACTTTCAACCAGCAAAATGCAAATATTTGGGATTTATCTCTCTAGGGCCTTTAGTTTTCTAGTTTTTTTTTTGTTGTTAATGCTTTGCTTGACCTGTGTTAATTTTGGCCTTTATTAAAGGTAGAATATGTGTTGGTACAAATTTTAAGGAGAGAAGCCATATTAGATTAGATTGAAAGTTTGGGCTGTATGGGGAATGCTTTGTAAGTTTTTTGTTTGGTAGAGCCTGCGATCATCCTCAGTTGGGAGGAAGATCTAGGTTTAGGGGGTTAATTGGGTTTATTTGTTTGTGTAAAGGGGTGGAGGGAGAGTTTTGGGGGAATTACCATTCTTTAGTGTGTTACGGATTGGCCAGAATTTCTTTTCATTGTGCGTTATTGTGTGCAGCTTGTGCCCTCGCACTGTTTTGGATTGTGGGCCCTGTGTGACTTTTGATACGGTTAACATGAGTGCTGCTGACGGAGGCCATCCTGTGAGGTTTATTTCTTGGAATGTAAAGGGGCTCAATGGTCCTGTTAAAAGAGCTAAAGTTTTCTCTCTTCTGAAACAATTAAAATAATTATTTCTACAAGAGACACATTTAAGAGTGGAAGACCTTAATAGACTCTGTAAAGCGTGGATTAGTCGGGTTTTTCACTCCAAGTTTAATAGCAGGTCCTGGGGGGGGGGGGGGGGGGGTAATATTAATCACCAAAAGAATGCAGTTTACACCATCTGATGTAATCAGTGACCCTAATGGTCACTTTATTATAGTCTCTGGATCTCTCTTTCAGATATCTGTCATTTTGGTAACTGTTTATGCCCCTAATTGGGATGACATCCACTTTGCAAATAAGGTTTTGTTATTGATACCTAACCTGAATACACACCAGCTAATCTTTTCAGGACATCTGAACTATGCTATTGACCCACTGCTTGATTGGTCTAGCTTAAGGGAACATCTTCTGGTATGGCAAAGGCCTTCTCGATGCAACAAAATGGTTATATAGATCCATTGAATCCATCAGTTAGGCAATTCTCTTTCTTTTCTCATGTTTACCACTCCTATTCCAGGCTAGACAACTTCTTCATAGATAGATCCTTGATACCAATGATTAGACAAATTGAGTACACTGCTATAGTTATATCTGATCCCTCGCCCATGAAACTAGACCTATGTTTTCCTTTAAACATTGGAGAACAGCCTTTGTGGAGACTTAACCCCTTATCGGCTAACATTGACACATTCTTTGAGACTAACAAAACTGAGTCGGTATTGTACTCTTTACATTGGGAAACTTTAAAAGCTTACTTGAGGGGTCAAATAATACACTTCACATGCCAATAAAGAGCATAGGAAGGGAATGCAATCTATTTTGGACCTGGATAGGCAATATTCTGAAGCATCCACTGCGAATTATATAAAAGCTGGGCTGATCTGCAAACAAATCTTCTGTCTACAAACCTCCCAGAACAACTAATTCTTAAGACACATGGCCTCTATTATGAATATGGTGACAAGGCGAGCCGGCTTATGGCTCATCAGTTGAAGCATCAAGCTGCATCACGACTTAGTCCCCGGATAAGAGTCGCGCACCAAAACTTGACAAGCAATCCAAAAGAGATTAATAACATCTTTGCAACTTTTTATTCCTCTCTGTATACCTTAGTTTCCCTCAGATATAACAAATATGGAACGTTTTTTTAGATAATTTGGAAATACCAACTCTTGAACTAGAGGAGGTGGAGAATTTAGATTGGACCCTTGGGCAGGAAGAGATTAATAATGCCATTATGGCTATGCAGAGTGGCAAGTCCCCAGGTCCTGATGGTTATCTGATAAAATTTTATAAGGAATTTAAGGATAAGCTCATACCGGTTCTTCTAGAAGTGTTTCAGGAATCTTTGGAGAACTATTCCTTACCTCCTACTCTTTCACAGACATCTATTTCACTACTTCTTAAAAAGGACAAGGACCCAACTCAATGTGGATCATATCGCCCCATCTCACTTTTGAATGTGAAATCGTCACTTTTTTTATTATCCATAGACTGGCTGATGTGGTTTATTCATCCAGTGATTCTCCGAGTCCAGAGGTTGTTATCTCCTTGGACATTTGATAGAGTGGAGTGGGTATACTTGTTTAGTGTTTTGGAGAAATTTGGATTTGGCAGAATATCTGTAGCCTGGGTTAAGCTAGTATATCATTCGCCTTTAGCGTGTATACAGTCGAATTACTTTCTATTTCCCATTAACACGTGGCACTCGCCAAGGCTGCCCGTTGTCCCCTCTTCTTTTTGCAATTGCAATTAAGCCTATTGCACTGAAGTCAACTACATTGTTTCAAGGTGTTAGGAGGGGGACATGGAACACCGTGTATCCCTATATGCTGACGACTTCTTACTTTATGTTAGCGACCCTGTAGGTAGCAGTCCTGCTATTGTGTCATTATTAGGTCAATTTGGAGCTTTCTCTGGCTATAAACTGAACCTTCAAAAAAGCAAATGCTTTCCCATTAATAACTTGGCCCTACAGATCCAACAGGAATCTTTGCCTTTTCCTTTATCTCAAGATGATTTTGTATACCCAGGAATACACGTTACTCACTCTTTTACATCTCTGTTTGAAGCTAACTACAAGCCTCAGGTTAGCCAAATGAAGGCTGATTTTGAGAGGTGGCTCAGTTTACCCCTTACTATATCTGGGAGAATTCAATGTGAAAATGACTATATTTCTTTATTTGTTCTAGTGCTTGCCAGTTTTCTTATCTAAGTTATTTTTCAAATCAGTTGACCAAGCTATGACCTCCTTTATGTGGGAAAATAAGGTCTCAAGGGTTAATAAGTGTGGATCCGGGCAGTTTGAGTCTGACCACCGAGGGGTTGATGACACTCTCAATCTCAAATGGTCCCAGGTAGCGAAGGGTGGGTTTCTTGGGTTCGTGCATGATTTCTTTAGATGTTGAAAAAGCTTTTGACTGGGTTGAATGGAATTATTTATTTAAAATATTAGGAAAATATAACTTTGGTCTAATTTTATTCAATGGATTAAATTACTTTATCTTCCACTGCACAGGTTCTTACTAAGTCTCAGAGCTCTAAATCATTTAATCTCCAATGTGGAACCAGACAAGGATGACCTTTGAGTCCTTTGCTTTTTGAATTGTCTTTAGAGCCTTTAGCCATCATGTTTCGTGAATCCGTTGGCAACTCGGGTACTTTAAGGAGGGGTATCGCTCATAAGTTGTTGCTTTATGCTGATGACCTTTTGCTCTACATCTCTAATGTGGAGTCCTTTCTCAGTACTTCCTTCACTTTTGGAATTTAGTCAGTTCTCAGGATATAAATTTAATCTTCATAAGAATGAACTTTCTCCCTTGAATAATTTGGTATCACTCAACTCTGACCTTCCTTTTAAAATTGTAAGAAATCAATTTACTTATTTGGGTAGAACAATCACTAAGAATTATATATCTCTTTTTAAAGAAAACTTTATCACTCTTTTGGAGTATGTTAAAAAGGTACTATCAAACTGGTATCCACTTTCTTTATCGCTGATTGGACGTATTAATTCTATTAAAATGAATATTTTGCCTAAATATAATCATATAACAATTACAGCACGGAAACAGGCCATCTTGGCCCTTCTAGTCCGTGCTGAACACTTACTCTCACCTAGTCCCACCGACCTGCACTCAGCCCATAACCCTCCATTCCTTTCCCATCCATATACCTATCCAATTTTACTTTAAATGACAATACCAAACCTGCCTCTACCACTTCTACTTCTATTTCAAGCCTTACTTGTTTTATTCTTAAATCTTGTGTTGACTCTTTAGATTCGATTACATCTTCTAATTTATGGAAGAATAAACCCCACCCCCGATTAAAGAAAGTTCATCTACAGAAAACTAAAAAAAATGGGGGATTAGCCCTACCCAATTTTAGGTTTTACTACTGGGCAGTCAATATATGCTATTTTTAGTTTTGGTTATATTATATTAATCGTGAAGACTGTTCGGTCTGGGTTTCCTCATAAGTTAATTCTGTTAAAAATTTTCTATTATTTCTCTTCATTCTTCAATTCCTTTATCCTTAAGTAATTTAACTAGTAATTATGAAGTTAAACATTCTTTGAGGATTTGTTTACAATTTAGAAAATTCTTTGGGATATTTGGTTTTCCACTCTGCAGTCCCTTTTTATCATAATTTTTTAATTTTAATTTTTTAAACCTTCTTTGACTGATGTAATTTTTAAAGAGTGGAATAGACTAGGTATTAAATGTTTTTAGGATCCGTTTGTTGGAGATAGTCTTTCCTCATTTGATCAACTACCTATTAAACATGATCTGCGTAAAGCTCACTTTTTAAGATATTTACAAATCAGAGATTTTTTGCATTCTCAACTTGATATATGTCCAGATAAGAATCTAATTGATACAATTTTTACTCTGAAACCTTTTTATAATACATCTATTTCTAATATTTATAGTATGTTGTTGGCAATGAGAAACATTCCGTTAGATAAAATTAAAAACCTCTGGGAACATGACCTACAGATTTCAATTGATGAGGATATTGCTATTTTTAAACTTGTTCACACCTCTTCGTTATGTGCATGTCACTCTCTTTTACAATTTAAAATGGTTCATAGAGCATATGACTAAAGATAAGCTCTCTCATTTTTACTCAGATTTTTCTCCATACTGTAACAGTTGTAATGTTGAAGAGGCCTCTCTAATTCATAAGTCTTGGTCTGCCCACAGCTTGATAAATTTTAGAAAGAAGTATTTCAAACTTTCTTGGAACTTTAAACTTTAAACCCAACCCTCTGCCTGCCTTGTTTGGCATTGTTGTAGGTGCGATCACTTATCTTCTCTGTCAACAGAATTCGAGCGTTACTTCCCAACCATAAATAAACCATATAACCAAAATGACCCAATACGTGCAAAGGAATGGGTCTGTGACCCATTCTGAATGTCCCCGGTGAATCTTTCATGACAGCGCGGGAAGAAGATCAACTCCTTAAGCTTGAAAATAATGGTGGGCTGATAAGTATGTTTGACATAACATCTCTGCTGACATTCTGGATCAACGTCAAGGCTGAATACCCTGAGATAGCCATGAAAGCTATCCATTGCTTCCATTTCCAACATCACAGATCTGTGAAGCAGGGTTTTCTGCAATGAATGCAATGAAAACTAAATTGCGGAATAGACTGGACATAAGGAACCCCTTTCGAGTATCCCTGTCTCTCATCACCCCTCAATGGGACCATATTGTTGCAGGGAAACAAGCCCAGGGCTCCCACTGATTCACCGATATCAGTGTGTTGCAATGATGTTACATATTCATACGAGGAAAATACGCTCTGTGTTTAATATCCAAACGTTACTTAAAATGTTATGATGCTATTGACTTAAAAGTGACTTATAGTTGACCTATCACTATATTCATGCATGGAAAATATGCGCTCTATGTTTTTAATCTTAAATTTGTTAGATAAGTATTTACCCTTTTAAAATTGAAATTGAGTGTATTAGCCACTTATAAGTGACTTATAATTGACTTATCACCTACATTCCGGTTGATATTAACACCCCTCCACCTATCAGCTGGTCCGCAAGAATATTGTCAATATTAAACTGGTCTGCGGTGCAATAAAGTTTGGTGACCCCTGCACTACGGGATCAGCTATTCTGGTTTGGATTTTGTGCGATGAACCAGAAATGATTGGAGAGCTTAAGGTAAAATGATCATAATTTGATAAAATACACTCTGCAATTTCAGGGGGAACTGAGTAAAGGGGCAATTGGTATACTAATAGATGCAGTGTGTAGTGAAACTGTGAAGAAGGACTATGAGGAAGATGATGGGGCAAAACTGCCATCAGTGGGATGAGTTGAAGTGTAACGGGGGCAAAATCAAAAAGGGTGAGAACTACAGAACTGAAGATATTATATTTGAATGCATGCAGTATATAAGATAACCTATTTGATTTTATAGCGCAGTTAGGAATTGGCAGGTAGGACATTGTGGGCATCACTGATATATAGCTGGCAGCAGATCATAGTTAATAGGTTAACATCCAAGGACGCAAATTGTATCAAAAGGACAGGCATGTAGGCAGATACAGTGGGACCCTTTTGGTAAAAAGACAATGAGAATGAGAAAAAAGTGACATAGGATCAGAAGAAGTAGAATCTTTGTGACCAGAGTTCAGAAGGTGCAGTAATATATACTGTAAAGGTTTAATATTTCTGCTTGTCGAATGATTCACCACCATCACTACCTGAGTACACATGAACTGGCAGCAGGAGTTTTGATTACTATTTTGGAAATACACTGTGAGAATGTAATAGTGTGGAAACAATAATGGGAACATGTTGTGGTTAACTGTGGTTAACTCATGAAGAGTAGTGACAAGTGAATGTTGTTTCTGGTTCAAAGTTCAAATATATTTTATTATTGAAGTACATATCTATTCAACCCTGAGATTCATTTTCTTGCAGGCATACTCATCTATAGAATATACTAACTACAACAGGATCAATGAAAGATCAACCAGAATGCAGAAGACAACTAACTTGTACAATTGCAAATGCAAATGCAGGAAAAAATAACAAAAGCATGAGATGAAGAGTCTTTTAAAGTGAGTTCATAGGTTATGGAAACATATTAATGAAGGGGTAAGTGAAGTTGAGAGCTGCTATCCCATCTTGTTCAAGAATCTAATGGTTGAGGGATAGAAACTATTCTGGTCTGCGAGCATTAGTCTGGTACCATCAATCATCAGAAGCATACAGAACACTCACCTGTTTTGGAAGATGCTGAATCAGAAGGTGAATTATCTGATGTTACATCCCACTGCATTCGGCTCAGAAAGCTCTGGATCTCTGAGGCATCATGATTCTCATTTTCGACAGTTATTTCAGATTCTGGAAGGGATCTGAAATGAGAATAAAGATGGTCTGTGCATTAGCACTGTGTTGTATTGATAACTATACCACTTGAGTTTAGACTTAGAACAATGAAGCATATACAAAAATTTATCCACTATTTGAAAAACACATGCATTACAGGAGAAACTTTGTTTCCTCCTTTATAACAGTTTGTGCTGCTGCAGTGGGAACCAAGCACTATCAAATAACAGACCCAACTAGGCTTGGAGCTACATCACTTGAACAAATCTACTTAAGAATAAGAAAAAGAATCAGAATCAACGTAGTCATAAAGCACTAAAACATGCCCATTCACATACCTTGTCTGCACTGACCACTAAACAGCCATTTACATTAGTCCTGGTTTACTGTACCTACCATTCCATCAGATTTATCCAGAATCTATCACCCAATCATAGAGAAATTTATAGTGACCAATTAACTTATCAACCAGATCTTTGGGATATGGGAGGAAACAGGTTTGCTAAAGCTGTTGGGAGTGGTTTAAATTAGTATGACAGGGTGATGTGAACCAGCATGATCAAGTCAGGTCAAGTTTATTGTCATTTCAACCATAAACTGTTGGTACAGTACACAGTAAAAATGAAACAACGTTCCTCCAGGACCCTGGTGCTACATGAAACAACAAAAAACAACTCTAGACTATATGAGACAGCACAAGGCTACACTAGCCTACGTAAAACAACATAAAAACTGCACTAGACTACAGACCTGCACAGGACTACATGAAGTGCACAAAACAGTGCAGGACACTACAATAATTAATATACAAGACAATAGGCACAGTAGAGGACAAATTACAATATAATAATAAATGACGTAGATGTCAGTCAAGACTCTGGGTATTGAGGAGTCTGATAGCTTGGGGGAAGAAACTGTTGCACAGTCTGGTCGTGAGAGCCCGAATGCTTCAGCGCCTTTTCCCAGATGGCAGGAGGGAGAAGAGTTTGTCTGAGGGGTGTGTGGGGTCCTTCATAATGCTGTTTCCTTTGCGGATTTAGCATGTACTGTAAATGTCCGTGATGGCGAGAAGAGAGACCCTGAAGATCTTCTCAACTGACCTCACTATCTGTTGCAGGGTCCTGCGATCCAAGATGGTGCAATTTCTGAACTAGGCAATGATGCAGCTGCTCAGGATGCTCTCAATACAACCCCTGTAGAATGTGATGAGGATGGGGGGGGGGGGGGGGATGGACTTTCCTCAACCTTCGCAGAAAGTAGGGACTCTGCTGGGCTTTCTTTGCTATGGAGCTGGTGTTGAGGTACCAGGTGAGATTCTGCCAGGTGAACACTAAGAAATTTGGTATTTTTAACGATCTCAACGGAGGAGCCATCAATGTTCAGTGGAGAATGGTCACTCTGTGCCCTCCTGAAGTTAACAACCATCTCTTTTGTTCACATTAAGAGACAGGTAGTTGGCTCTGCACCAGTCCATTAGCCGCTGCACTCCTCTCTGTAAGCTGACTCGTTGTTCTTGCTGATGAGACCCACCATGGTCGTGTCATTGGCGAACTTGATGATGTGGTTCGAACTGTGTGTTGCAGCACAGTTGTGGGTCAACAGAGTGAACAGCAGTGGACTGAGCACACAGCCCTGGGGGCCCCCCCGGTCAGTGTGATGGTGTTGGAGATGCTGCTCCCGATCTGGACTGACAGAGATCTCCCAGTCAGTTTCTGAGGGATGATTCTGTTGAATGCTTAAGTTTATGAACAGTATTCCAACGTATGTGTCTTTTTTGTCCAGGTGGAGGGTGATGGCAATGGCGTCATCTGTTGAGCGGTTGGGACAGTACGCAAACTGCAGGGGGTCCAGTGAGGGTCTTGATATGTCTCATGATGAGCCTCTCGAAACACTTCATGATGATGGATGTGAGTGCAATGGGATGGTACTCACTGAGGCAGGACACTGTAGACTTCTTCGGCACGGGGACGATGGTGGCGGCCTTGAAGAACGTTGGAATGGTGGTGCTGCTCAGGGAGATGTTGAAGATGTCAGTGAGAACATCAGCTAGCTGGTCTGCACATCCTCTGAGCACTCTAACAGGGATGTTGTCTGGTCCAGCAGCCTTCCATGGGTTGACCCTGCACAGGGTTCTTCTCATGTCGGCCAAGGTGAGACACAGCACCTGGTCATTTGTAGGAGGGGTGGACTTCCTCACTGCCACGTCATTTTCCGCCTCAAAACAAGCGTAGAAGTTATTCAGAGCATCTGGGATGGAGGCATCACCTGCAGAGTCAGGTGATGTTGTCCTGTAATTGGTGATGTCCTGGATGCTCTTCCACATGCGCCGCGTGTCACCGCTGTCCTGGAAGTGGCTGTGGATTCACCGAGCTGAAGATCAGTCAACTGGTTTACTAGTAGATGATGGGTGTTAACACGAACATAAGCAAGGACAAGCCAGTGATTAGGTACAAATGCAGACAGAGCTAAGAGTTTTACCACAGGCATAATTCAAAAGGCCGAAGAATGCAGTACTGAGGGTGCTGTATTTAAATTCGGAATAACGTGGATGAATTTGTGGTGCAGTTAGAGATTGGTCAATATGACGTTGAGGGCATCTCTGAAAGAATGCCATAGTTGGGTGTCTAACATCAAAAAATATACCTTGCATTGAAAGGACAGGTAGGAAGGCATAGGCAGCGGCGTGGGCTCTATTGTCAAGAAAAGGGTTTTATATCTTTAGAAAGAAATGACATAGGGTCAGGGAACGTTGAATTTTTGTGGGTGAAGTTAAGAAACTGCAAGGGTGAAAATTGTAATAGGGAAATGCAAGGGGATTGGAAATTCAGGTTGGTGTCAGGTCACAAGGAAATTTTTTGAACCCCTAAAAAGATAGCTTTTTAGAGCAGCTTGTGCTTGAGCTTACTTGGAGAAAGGTTGTCTTAAATTGGGTGTTGTGTAATAACCAAACATTAATGTAAAGGAACCATTAGGGGGTAGTGATGAAAAAATGATTGAATCCATACTGCAATTTGAGAGGGAGAAACATATGTTCAATATTGTAGTGGACTAAAATAATTACAGAGGCACGAGAGAGGACCTTGCCCAGGTGGACTGGAGTGGGATACTGGTGGTGATAATGGTAGAGCAGAGATGGCTAAAGTTTCTGGGAACTGTTCATAAGGTGCAGGATAGATATATCCCTCAGAAGTTGTTCTCAAAGTTGGCAACCGTGGCTGACAAAGGAAGTTAAGGACTATATAAAAGCCAAGGAAAGGACATACAATGTAGCAAAAGAAACTGGGAAGTCAGATAATTGGGAAGTTTTTTAAAATCCAACAAAAAGCAACTGAAGAAAGCCATAAGAAGGGATAAAATAACTATGAGGTCAAACTTGCCAATAATACAAAGCAGGATACAAGAAGTGTTTTAAGTTATTTAAAGAGTAAAAGGGAGGTGAGAGTTGAAATTGGACTACCCGAAAATGGTGCAGGTGAGGTAGTAATGGGTGACAAAAAATGGCAGATGAATATAATGGGTATTTTGCATCTTCTTCACTGTGGAAGATGCTGACAGTGTGCCAGAGTAGGCATCAGGGAGCAGGAACTGAATGCCATTACTATTACAAAGGAATAAGTGCTAGCCACACTGAAAGATCTTAAGGTGGGTAAGTTACTTGGACCAGATGGACTACATGCTAGTGTACTGAGAGAAGTTGCTGAAGGGAAAGCAGATGCATTTGTTATGAACTTTCACAAATCACTTTATTCTGGCATGGTGCAGAGGACTGGAAAACTGCAAATGTCACTCCACTCTTTAAGAAGGGAGGAAGGCCAGTTAACCTAACCTCAGTGTTTGGACAAGTGTTGGAGTCCATTATTAAGGATGATGTTTCATCCTTCACAGAAAGGATGAAGTTTCATCCTTAATGATGGAGACTAATGATAAAATAAATCAAAGTCAGTATGTTTTCTGTAAAGGTATATCTTGCCCAAAGGAAGTAACAAACAGGGTAGACAAAGAAGAAGTACTGTATGTGTTACGAAGGATGAACAACTCTGACGGGCAGAAGGGTGCAGAGTTGCCCATGTCCACCCCCCCCCCCCCGCCGAGTGAATCACAAACCGTTACTGTTGCTATGCTGCTAATGAGAGAGAGAGAGATGTAAGGGAAAAACATGCTGGAACTGGAACATCTGCTACAGATAAGAGAGAGATAAAGCAGGGGAGAGAGACCTGTTGATTCACCATATTATGACTTCTGAAAGATTTATGGCTTCTGAGAGGGTTATTTATCTTAAACCATTCCGTTCATTAAAATTCCTCAGTGGATAGCCGGAGTGGGCTGGTTTGATGGGCTAAGCCATTCAAAATTGATATCTGAGACCCCGTGAGTAGGGATAAAAGTGAGGTCTGGGGAGACACCCCTCAGACACACCAGGAGACACACTATTGAGCACTGATTGAGTGTTGGAACCCATGGGAAGGTGTGGGGCATTGGAGACCGAAT
The DNA here is from genome assembly GCF_030144855.1 of Hypanus sabinus. Classification (NCBI taxonomy): domain Eukaryota; kingdom Metazoa; phylum Chordata; class Chondrichthyes; order Myliobatiformes; family Dasyatidae; genus Hypanus; species Hypanus sabinus. The sequence goes on from NW_026779012.1 coordinate 44,509, forward strand.
AAAGAGATCGGTCAGTTAAACTCACAGTGTTATAGCAGGGCCGGTGGGGACTTGTGTGTGTGTCCACCCTTGCCTGGGTGATGAGTCCACCACGGAAGAACAGTCCAGCTGAAGGACAGAGGGGTCATACCTGAATGGCCACAACACATCGACAGATCAAGAACGTAAAGGAAGGTTTGCCTGCCTGCAGCTGTTACTGCTCGATCGCTCTCTCTCTCTCTCTCTCTCTCTCCGACGATTACAACACAACAACCAATATCTACCTCAGCATGTATGAACTGAATTGAACTTTATACTTTTCTATGACAATTCATTATCCCCTAGACATCGATAGAGCTTGTTTATAGATAGAGCCTGCCTGCAGCTGTTACTGCTCGCTCGCTCTCTCTCTCTCTCTTTCTCTCTCTCCAACAATTACAACACAGCGACCAACATCTACCTCAGCACGTATGAACTGAACTGAACTCTATATTCACATATGACAATTCATTATCCCCTAGACATCGATAGAGCTTGTTTATTATTGCTTATTATTATACCCACACTTTTAGGTTTATTATTACTAACATGTATTATCTATAAATTTGCATTATTGATATTTATTTGTGTATTTTACTAATAAACACTGTTCAAATATAGTACCACCAGACTCCAACAGATTCTTCTAGCTTTGCTGGTCAGACACCCAGTTACGGGGTTCGTAACAAATGTCATTTACTTGGATTTTCAGAAGCAGTTGATAAGGTGCCAAACACGAGGCTGCTTAACAAGATAAAATCCCATGGACAGACAAATGGCTGTCAGGCAGCAGGGAGCGAGTGGAAATAAAGGGGGGCTGCTTCTGGTTAGCTGCCATTGACTAGAGATGTTCCTCAGGGGTTGGTATTTCTTTTCACATTGTTTGTTAATAATTTAAATCATGTAATTTCTGGCTTTGTGGCAAAGTTTTGAAAATACAAAGATGGATTGCAGAAGGATTTAAACTAATTAGAAAAATGGACAAAAGAGTATCAGATGGAATACAGTCGGGAAGTGTATAATGCATTTTCATAATATGAATAAAAGTGTAGACTAGTGGTCACCAACCTTTTTAAATGCAAGATCCCCTACGTCGGCCTTACTGAAAGGCAAGATCGACCTACTAAATTGTTTAGCGAAAAAACAGCACAGATTGTACTTCCAACTTGAAGCCCTTTATTTGGGATAGTTGTATTTTAATTACATAAAATGCTTTTGTCAAACTTTCAAATTAATTCAACCAAGAAAACACTTTAACTAGAATATCAAACAGGCCATAGCAGCATTGAGCTTATCCAATAACTCCTTGAATAAGCGGTGCTGAAGCGCTTTTGCTCGAATCAAGTTTATCAGTTTGACCACCAGTCATTACCTGAGAAAAGTCCACGATCTTCCCAGACAAGACCTGCTGATGAATCACACAGTGATAATCCAGGAAATCAGGATCATTATGGCACAGTGCTATAAAAATTAACGTGCACACCTTGCATTGCTGGGGCCCCATCAGTAGTAATTGCAACCAGTTTATGAATGGGTTTGGCATTTTCACTGACTTTTTTTAACTCATAAATATCCTCACCTCTCGCTCTCTCCTTTAAGTGCGAAAGAGTGAGGAAGTCCTCCTCTGATGTAAAATCCTGGAAAGCCATTCTGACAAGTACAACAAGCTCAGCTGTTTGCATTACATCCAGGGATTCATCAAACTGTAGTTAAAAATATTCACAGAGTGACGTCCTTTAACACTTGTCGATCCACGTCCTCTGAGCAGCATGTTTGCTTGGCGTTCAACACCGATTTCAGATCCTCAACTTTCCTGGTATTGGGGAACAGTTACTGAGACACTAGGGTAAATTTCAGTGGTATTCAGCTAATGACACCATTGTTTTTGATTCCCTTTTCTTGTACATTTGGGGAATGTTGGAATTTAAAGGGGGAGAAATGTTGTAATGTGAGTGTTATGAATATAAATTAATACCAATTAGGATCATGGTAATATAGCAATACTCCCGCTATGGAAAGCTGTTTGTAAAGAGAGATTGTTTCCAGGTTGCGGGGTTTTCCTTCCGATTTTTTCTGTCCGGTGTGCATTAGTGAAAACCTCTGTATGTAAATATCGTTTAACCGTCCTAGATAAAGTTGTTCATTTTGGGCATGAAGTTGTCGAGTGGTCCTTTTACAAAGTAGAAGTTACTACATCAAAAGGTTTATCAGGCATAATGTATTTGTGTATTTACTTCTCATTTTTTTTTCTGGATTTACTGGGAGAGTCTCAAAGATCGACTGGTTGGTGACCATTGTCTAAATGGGGAGGAAATTCAAACATCAGAGGGTGCAAAGGGAGTTAGGAGTTCTCATGTAAATTAACCCAGAAAGTTAAATTTACAAATTAAGTCTGTGGAAAGGAATGGCAAATGCAACGTTGGCATTCACTTCAAAGGAAATAAAAAATGCAAACAAGGTCATTTCTTCAGCAATTTGCATGGAGCACAATTGTGTAAGCGCGTGAAGGTCGGCCTGTGAGAATAGTGGCAGAGTTTAAAAAGTGAACAGATTAACGGAACTGGCATCGTAGGGGCAGGCGACGGAGTAGAGGGAGACAGAGTAGGTAGGCTTTGGCTCACGAGGCTTCGGCAAGCAGAGGCTGAAGACGAGCTTCACTCCAAGTGAGGTAAAGCTGGGTAAGCTCCTTTAATTAATTTAATTATACCTTAGAAGTAGGTAATGGAGGCAGCAGTTAGAGCAGTTGAGTGCTCTGTATGTGGGAAGTCAGGGCAAGCACTGTTGTCCCTGATGACTACACCTGCAAAAGGTACATCCAGCTGCAGCTCCTGACAAACCGTGTTAGGGAACTGGAGTTGGAGCTGGATGAACTTCCGATCATTCGGGAGGCAGAGGCGGAAATAAACAGGAGTTTCAGGGAGATAGTCACCCGGAGTCAGGAGACAGGTAGGTGGGTGACCGTTGGGAGAGGGAAGGGGAATAGACAGAATGAGCAGAGCACCCCTGTGGCTGTTCCCACCAACAATAAGTATACCGTTTTGGATACTGTTGGTGGGGACGACCTACCAGGGACAAGTTGCAGTGGTTGCATCTCTGGCACCGAGACTGGACCCTCAGCTCAGAAGGGAAGGAGGGAAAAGAGGAGAGCGGTAGTGATAGGAGATTCCATAGTTGGGGGGCAGATGAGGTTCTGTGGAAGAGATCAAGAATCCCAGATGGTCTGTTGCCTCCCTGGTGCCAAGGTCCGCAATATCTCGGATTGAGTTCTCAGTATTCTCAAGAGGGAGAGTGAGCAGCCAGATGTCGTGGTCCATGTAGGGACCAATAACGTTGGTAGGAAGAGAGAGGAGATCCTGCAAAGAGAATTCAGGGAGTTAGGTGCAAAGTTGAAAGACAGGACCTCCAGGGTTGCAATCTCAGGATCGCTACCTGTGCCATTTGCTAGTGAGGGTAGAAACAGGAAGATAATGCAGCTAAATACATGGCTAAGGGTGCAGGAGGGAGGGCTTCATGTTTCTGGACAATTGGGCCTTGTTCCAAGTCAAGTCAAGTCACTTTTATTGTCATTTTGACCATAACTGCTCGTAAAGTGCATAGTAAAAATGAGATGACGTTTTTCAGGACCATGGTTTACATGACACAGTAGGAAAAACTAGACTGAACTATGTAAATAAAAACAGAGAAAGCTACACTAGACTACAGACCTATACAGGACTACATAAAGTGCACAAAAACAGTGCAGGCATCACAATAAATAATAAACAGGACAATAGGGCAAGGTGTCAGTCCAGGCTTCGGGTATTGAGGAGTCTGACAGCTTGGGGGAAGAAACTGTTACATAGTCTGGTCGTGAGAGCCCGAATGCTTCGGAGCCTTTTCCCAGATGGCAGGAGGGAGAAGAGATTGTTTGAGGGGTTCATGGGGTCCTTCATAATGCTGTTTCCTTTGCGGATGCAGCGTGTAGTGTAAATGTCCGTGATGGCAGGAAGAGAGACCCCGATGATCTTCTTAGCTGACCTCACTATCCGCTGCAGGGTCTTGCGATCCGAGATGGTGCAATTTCTGAACCAGGCAGTGATGCAGCTGCTCAGGATGCTCTCAATACAACCCCTGTAGAATGTGATGAGGATGGGGGATGGGAGATGGACTTTCCTCAGCCTTCGCAAAAAGTAGAGACGCTGCTGGGCTTTCTTTGCTATGGAGCTGGTGTTGAGGGACCAGGTGAGATACTCCGTCAGGTGACACCAAGAAATTTGGTGGGGCCTGTTCCGACGGGATGGGTTACACCTGAACTGGAGGAGGACTAACATCCTTGCAGGAAGGTTTGCTAGTGCTGCTGTGGGGGGGATTTAAATTATATTTGCAGGGGGAGGGGAACCAGAGTGTTAGAGCAGATAGTGAGATGAAGGAGGCTAAAGGTCATGCAAGAACTGTAAGAATAGTGCATGGGGTAAAGCCAGATCTAACATATAAAGAGGCTTCGAGTAAAGGTAATAAGGTAGAAGGGCTAAAGTGTGTGTACTTCAATGCAAGAAGCATCAGGAACAAAGGTGATGAACTGAGAGCTTGGATACATACATGGAATTATGATGTAGTGGCCATTACGGAGACTTGGCTGGCACCAGGGCAGGAATGGATTCTCAATATTCCTGGATTTCAGTGCTTTAAGAGGGATAGAGAGGGGGGAAAAAGGGGAGGAGGGGTTGCATTACTGGTTAGGGATACTATTACAGCTACAGAAAGGGTGGGTAACGTAGCAGGATCCTCTTTTGAGTCAGTATGGGTGGAAGTCAGGAAAAGGAAGGGAGCAGTTACTCTACTGGGGGTATTCTATAGGCCCCCTTGTAGCAGAAGAGATACCGAGGAGCAGATTGGGAGGCAGATTTTGGAAAGATGCAAAACTAACAGGGTTGTTATCATGGGTGACTTTAACTTCCCTAATATTGATTGGCACTTGATTAGTTCCAAGGGTTTATATGGGGCAGAGTTTGTTAAGTCTGTCCAGGATGGATTCCTGTCACAGTATGTTGACAGGCCGACTAGGGGGAATGCCATACTAGATCTAGTATTAGGTAACGAACCGGGTCAGGTCACAGATCTGTCAGTGGGGGAGCATCTGGGGGACAGTGATCACCACTTCCTCGCCTTTAGCATTATCATGGAAAAGGACTGAATCAGAGAGGATAGGGAAGTTTTTAATTGGAGAAAGGCAAATTATGACGTTATAAGGCTAGAACTTGCGGGTGTGAATTGGTATGATGTTTTTGCAGGGAAATGTACTATGGACATGTGGTCGATGTTTAGGGATCTCTTGCAGGATGTTAGGGATAAATTTGTCCTGGTGAGGAAGATAAAGAAAGGTAGGGTGAAGGAACCATGGGTGACAAGTGAAGTGGAAAATCTAGTCAGGTGGAAGAAGGCAGCATACGTGAGGTTTAGGAAGCAAGGATCAGATGGGTCTATTGAGGAATATAGGGTAGCAAGAAAAGAGCTTAAGAAGGGGCTGAGAAGAGAAAGAAGGGGACATGAGAAGGCCTTGGCGAGTAGGGTAAAGGAAAACCCCAAGGCATTCTTCAGTTACATGAAGAACAAAAGGATGACAGGAGTGTAGGTAGGACCTATTAGAGATAAAGGTAGGAAGATGTGGAGGCTGTAGAAGTGAGCGAGGTCCTCAATGAATACTTCTCTTTGGTATTCACTAATGAACAGGAACTTGATGACAGTGAGGACAATATGAGTGAGGTTGATCTTCTGGAGCATGTTGGTATTAAAAAAGGTGTTGGAGTTGTTAAAATACATTAGGATGGATAAGTCCCCGGGGCCTGACGGAATATTCCCCAGGCTGCTCCACAAGGTGAGGGAAGACATTGCTGAACCTCTGGCTAGGATCTTTATGTCGTTGTCCATGGGAATGGTACCGGAGGATTGGAGGGAGGCGAATGTTGTCCCCTTGTTCAAAAAGGTAGTAGGGATAGTCCGGGTAATTATAGACCAGTGAGCCTATGTCTGTGGTGGGAAAGTTGTTGGAAAAGATTCTTAGAGATAGGATCTATGGGCATTTAGAGAATAATGGTCTGATCAGAGACAGTCAGCATGGTTTTGTGAAGGGCAGATCATGTCTAACAAGCCTGATAGAGTTCTTTGTGGAGGTGACTGGGCATATAGGTGATTCAGAAAGTCAGAAGGCATGGGATCCAGGGAAGTTTGGCCAGGTGGATTCAGAATTGGCTTGCCAGCAGAAGGCAGAGGGTCTTGGTGGAGGGAGTACATTCAGATTGGAGGGTTGTGACTAGTGTGTCCCACAAGGATCTGTTCTGGGACCTCTACTTTTTGTGATTTTTATTAACGACCTGGATGAGGGGGTATAAGGTGGGTTGGCAAGTTTGCAGGCGAGACAAAGGTTGGTGGTGTTGTGGATAGTGTAGAGGATTGTTGAAGAATGCAGAGAGACATTGATAGGATGCAGAAGTGGGCTGAGAAGTGGCAGATGGAGTTCAACCTGGAGAAGTGTGAGGTGGTACACTTTGGAAGGACAAACTCCAAGGCAGAGTACAAAGTAAATGGGAGGATACTTGGTAGTGTGGAGGAGCAGAGGGATCTAGGGGTATGTGTCCACAGATCCCTGAAAGCTGCCTCACAGTAGATAGGGTAGTTAAGAAAGCTTATGGGATGTTAGCTTTCATAAGTCGAGGAACAGAGTTTAAGAGTTACGAGGTAATGATGCAGCTCTATAAAACTCTGGTTAGGCCACACTTGTAGTACTGTGTCCTGTTCTGGTTACCTCACTATAGGAAGGATGTGGAAGCATTGGGAAGTGTACAGAGGAGATTTACCAGGATGCTGCCTGGTTTAGAGAGTATGGATTATGATCGGAGATTTCGGGAGCTAGGGCTTTACTCTCTGGAGAGAAGGAGAATGAAAGGAGACATGATAGAGGTGTATAAGATATTAAGAGGAACAGACAGAATGGATAGCCAGTGCCTCTTCCCCAGGGCACCACTGCTCAGTACAAGAGGACATGGCTTTAAGGTAAGGGGAGGGAAGTTCAAGGGAGATATTACAGGAAGGTTTTTCACTCAGAGAGTGGTTGGTGTGTGGAATGCACTGCCTGAGTCAGTGGTGGAGGCAGATACACTAGTGAAATTTAAGAGACATGTACATGGATGAATTCGAGGTTGGGGGTTATATGGGAAGCAGGGTTTAAGGGTCAGCACAACATTGTGGGATGAAGGGCCTGTACTGTGCTGTACTATTCTATGAGATAATGCTGAGGTTTTATAGGAAAATGGTCAGTCTGCACATGGAGGATTGTCAACAATTTTGGGCCCCGTATCTCAGAAAGGATGTGTTAACATTAGAGAGAGTTCAGAGGAGTTTCCTGATAATGATTTAGAAATGACCATATGATTATTTGGCAGCTTTGGGCCAATATTCACTGGAATCTAGAATGTGGGTAGGGGAGGGGTTGTGGTGACCTCATTGAAACCTATCAAATGTTGAAAGGACTATATAGGATGGATGTTCAGATAATGTCTCCTATGGTGGGGTATCCAGAACTAAAGGGCACAGCCTGATAAATGAGAGGGAAGAAGGAATTTTTAGCCACAGAGTAGAGAATCTGTAGACAAAAACACACACAAAATGCTGGTGGAACACAGCAGGCCAGGCAGCATCTATAGGAGAAGCACTGTCAACGTTTCGGGCCAAGACCCTTCGTCAGGAGTGAATCTGTAGAATGTTCTGCCACAGACAGCTATGGAGGCCAAGATGGTGGGTATATTTAAAGGAAAAGTAGTTTCCTGGTTGATCAGGGCTTCAAAAGATATAATGAGAAGGCAGATGTATGGGGTTGAGTGGGATTCGGAATCAGCCATGATGTACTGGTGGAGCAGAGTCGATAGGCTGAATGGCCTAATTCTGCTCCTATGTCTTATTGGGTCAATAAGACTGGCATTTTAATACATCCATTACTATTTTTAAAAACCCTTCTTCACATTAATCCAATTAAGTAAATCAGAACATTCTCAAGAGGAGGTTGATGAAGAAGTAATGTAACAAGAGCAAGAAGGCTATGAGTGAACTGATGATTTTTCGAAGCGAAAGGGTTTTTTTTTAACTACTCAGGTTAAAGAGAAGTAAGACTGAGCAGGCGCGTGATGTCAGCCAGTAGAGCACAGAAGTTTAAAAAGGCAGCCATATCCAGCGGCAGAGGAGTGAGAGGCAGCAGTGATAGGGCTTTGGCTCAATGGGCTTAGGTGGTAACGGGATGAGGAAAGGAGGAAGTGTGTGTGAGGCCAGTTTTCTGTGCTCGGTGTCAGATGTGGGGGTCCTGGAGTCTCCCAGTTTCCCGGATGACCACATCTGCATCAGGTGTGTCGAGCTGCAGCTCCTGAGGGACCGAGTTAGGGAACCGGAGATGCAGATCGATGACCTTCGTCTGGTCGGAGAGTGAGGAGGTGATAGAGAGGAGTTATAGGCAGGTGGTCACACCGGGGCCATGGGAGACAGACAAGTGGGTCACAGTCAGGAGAGGGAAGGGGAAGAGTCAGGTACTAGAGAGTACCCCTGTGGCTGTACCCCTTGACAATAAGTACTCCTGTTTGAGTACTGTTGGAGGACAGCCTTCCTAGGGGAAGCAATGGTGGCCATGCCTCTAACACAGAGTCTGGCCCTGTGGCTCAGGAGGGTAGGGAAAGGAAGAGGATGGCAGCAGTGATAGGGAACTCTATAGGTAGGGAGACAGACAGGCGATTCTGTGGACACAGAAAAGAAATTCAGATGGTAGTTTGCCTCCCAGGTGCCAGGGTCCGGGATGTTTCTGATCACATCCACGATATCCTGTGGTGGGAGGGAGAACACCCGGAGGACGTGGTACATATTGGTACCAATGACATTGGTATGAAAAGGGAAGACGTCCTGAAAAAATACAACAGGGAGTTAGGAAGGAAGTTGAGAAACAGGACCACAAATGTAGTAATCTCGGGATTACCACCTGTGCCACAGGACAGTGAGGATAGGAATAGGATGAGATGGAGGATAAATGCGTGGCTGAGGGATTGGAGCAGGGGGCAGGGATTCAGATTTCTGGATCACTGGGACCTCTTTTGAGGCAGGTGTGACCTGTACAAAAAGGATGGGTTACATTTGAATCCCAGAGGGACCAATGTCCTGGTAGGGAGGTTTGCTAAGGCTACTGGGGAGAGCTTAAACTAGAATTGTTGAGGGGTGGGAAATGAATTGAAGAGACTGGGGAAGAGGAAGTTGGTTCACAAACAGAGAAAGCTTGTAGACAGTGCGAGAGGGAGGATAGGCAGGTGATAGAGAAAGGACTGAAGGTTTGAGATGCGTCTGTTTTAATGCAAGGAATGTTGTGAACAAAGCAGATGAGCTTAGAGCGTGGATCAATACTTGGATATATGATGTGGTGGCCATTACAGAGACTTGGATGGCTCAGGGACAGGAATGGTTACTTCAAGTGCTGGGTTTTAGATGTTTCAGAAAGGACAGGGAGGGAGGCAAAAGAGGTGGGGGTGTGGCATTGTTGATCAGAGAAAGTGTCACAGCTGCAGAAAAGGTGGACACCATGGAGGGATTGTCTATGGAGTCTCCATGGGTGAAGGTCAGAAACAGGAAGGGGTTATAAAAACATTACTGGCTGATTTTTATAGGTCGCCTAATAGTATCAGGAAATCGAGGAGCAGATAGAGAAACAGATCCTGGAAAGGTGTAATAATAAGTTGTTGTGATATTTCCCAAATACTGATTGGCACCTCCCTACAGCAAGGGGTTTAGATGGGTGGAGTTTGTTAGGTGTGTTCAGGGAGGTTTCTTGACACAATATGTAGATAAGCCTACAAGAGGAGAGGCTGTACTTGATTTGGTATTGAGAAATGAACCTGGTCAGGTGTCAGATCTCTCAGTGGGAGAACATTTTGGAGATACTGATCATAATTCTATCTCCTTTTCAATTGCATTGGAGAGGGATAGGAACAGACAAGTTAGAAAAGTGTTTAATTGTAGTAAAGGGAATTCTGTGGCTATCAGGCAGGAAATTGGAAACAGATGTTCTCAGGGAAAATTACGGAAGAAATGTGGCAAATGTTCAGAGGATATTAGTGTAGAGCTCTGTATAGGTATGTTCCAATGAGACAGGGAAGTTATGGTAGGGTACAGGAAATGTGGTGTTCAAAGGCTGTATTAAATTTAGTCAAGAAGAAAAGCTTACAAGAGGTTCAGAAAGCTAGGTAATGTTAGAGATCTAGAAGATTATAAGGCTAACAGGAAGGAGCTTAAGAAGGAAGTTAGGAGAGTCAGAAGGGGCCATGAGAATACCTTAGCAGGCAAAATTAAGGAAAACCCCAAAGCATTCTACAAGTATGTGAAGAGCAAGAAGATGAGACGAGATAGAATGTGTTTGGAACCAGAGGAAATACTAATGAATACTTTACTTCAGTATTCACCTTGGAAAAGGATTAAGTGATTGTAGTGATGATTTGCAGCGGACTGAAAAGCTTGAGCATGTAAATATTAAGAAAGAGGATGTGCTGGAACTTTTGGAAAGCATCAAGTCGCCAGGATCAGACAAGATGTACCCCAGGCTACTGTGGGAGGCGTGGAAGGAGATTGCTGAGCCTCTGGAGATGATCTTTGCATCAGTGGGGATGGGAGAGGTTCTGGAGGTTTGGAGGGTTGTGAATGTTGTTCCTTTATTCAAGAAAGGGAGCTAAAAAAAAAGAAAGAAAAGAGATAGCCCAGAAAATTATATAACAGTGAGTCTTACCTCAGTGGTTGGTAAGTTGATGGAGAAGATCCTGAGAGTCAGGATTTATGAACATTTGGAGAGGTATAATATGAATAGAAATAGTCAGCATGGCTTTGTAAAGGGCAGGTCATACCTTACCAGCCTGATTGAATTTTTTGAGGATGTGACTAAACACATTAATGAAGGAAGAGCAGTAGATGTAGTGTCTATGGATTTCAACAAGGCATTTGATAAGGTACCCTAGGCAAGGCTTATTGAGAAAGTAAGGAACATGGGATCCAAGGGGACATTGCTTTGTGGATCCAGAACTGGCTTGCCCACATAAGGCAAAGAGTGATTGTAGACGGGTCATTTTCTGCATGGAGGTCAGTGACCAGTGGGGTGCCTCAGGGATCTGTTCTCGGACCCTTACTCTTCGTGATTTTTATAAATGACCCAGATGAGGAAGGGCTGTCAGAGATTACAGTGGGATATTGATAGGATGAAAAACTGGGCTGAGAAGTAGCAGATGGGAGTTCAACTCAGATAAGTGTGAGTTGGTTCATTTTGATAGGTCAAATATGAGGAAGAATATAGTATTAATGGTAAGACTCTTGGCAGTGTGGAGGATCAGAGGGATCTTGGGGTCCGAGTCCATAGGACGCTCAAAGCAGCTGTGCAGGTTGACTCTGTGGTTAAGAAAGCGTAAGGTGTGTTGACCTTCATCAATTGTGGAATTTAATTTTGGAGCCGAGAGGTAATGTTGCAGCTATATAGGACCCTAGTCAGACCCCACTTGGAGTACTGTGTTCAGTTCTGGTCGCCTCACTACAGGAAGGATGTGGAAGCCATAGAAAGGGTGCAAAGGAGATTTACAAGGATGTTGCCTGGGTTGCGCCTTATGAGAATAGGTTGAGTGAACTTGGCCTTTTCTCCTTGGAGCGACGGAGGATGAGAGATGACCTGATAGAGGTGTATAAGTTGATGAGGGACATTGATCATGTGGATAGTCAGAGGCTTTTTCCCAGGGTTGAAATGGTTGCTACAAGAGGGCACAGGTTTGAGATGCTGGGGAGTAGGTAAAGAGGAGTAAGTTTTTTACTCAGATAGTGCTCAGAGAGTGCATGGAATGGGCTTCTGGCAACGGTGGTGGAGGCGGATACGATAAGGTCTTTTAAGAGACTCCTGGATGGATACATGGAGCTCAGTAAAATAGAGGGCTATGGGTAAACCTGGTAATTTTTAAGGTAAGGACATGTTTGGCACAACTTTGTGGCCAAAGGGCCTGTATTGTGCTGTAGGTTTTCTGTTTTTAAGAGTTTACTTAATGCAAGCAATTTTCACAAAGCATCGGTGGCTATCTGTACAATATATGCAGCCCATCTCAACTTACAAATATCCCACATCATGCTTTCTTGTTAGTTAAGTACTTAAGCTGACCAATCACAATTTATTAACATGTTACTGATATGTAGAAAGGAGATAAAGGTAAATGTTATTTAGCACACTGTGAAGTGAAAGCTGAAAGATGCATGCATTAGGGTTCATAGAGTCATAGAAAGTTACAAAGCAGGAACAGGCCATCCAGCCCAACTAAGTCATACTAAGCTATTAATCTGTATAGTCCCATTGACCTGCTCCTGGATCACTGTACTCCATAATGTATCCAAATTACTCTTAAATGTTGAAATCAAACTCACTTCCATTGGCAGCACATTCCACACTCTCTCCACCGACTATGTGTTTTCCCTTATGTTCCCCTTAAGCTTTTCACTTTTTGACCTTAACCCATGACATCTAGTCTAGTCTCACCAGTCTTGTATGACATCAGATAACATCTCTAGTCCAGTTTTGATATTGATTTATGATGGCCACTGTGCCAAAAGCTCTCATTACGACCCTATCTACTTGTGACATCACTTTCAAGGCATTCCCAGATCTATGTTCAACTGCGTTCCTCAGTGCCCTACCATTCATTGTATGTTCTACCCTTGTCCTCCCAAAGTATAATATCTTATACTTGTCTGCATTAAATTCCATCTGGTCTACATCCCACAGCAAGCTTTGATAGTTCTTTTCTACAAATGGAGTCTTGGTGTCATCCACATATCTGGTGATCAACCAGATTATTGGTATAGATGACAAACAGTAAGTTTGAGCTCTGATCTTTGTGGCACACCACTAGTCACAGGCCTCCAGTAGGAAAGGAACCCATCTACTACACTCCTGCAAAGGCAGTGTCATATTTGAGCCACTTGTTTTAAATGGGAGTTAAGATATCCTCAAAGAAACTGCCTGATTATATACACTTCCTCATACAATAGAACTTACACTGAAGATCCCAGGAGGTAGACCCGCACAGCTCGTCGCTGCTCATCTGTGTGCTGAGGGCATCGCAGTGATCTACAATAACAGTCAACAAGTAATTAAGCAAGAACATACCAAGTACTATACACATACATCTGTCTGCTGTGAAGTCTGCTGTGCATTTCTAACCACACACCAAGTATCAGACAGCCCATCTCATCATACAGAAACATGGGCAACTCCATCCGATGTGATCCTAATAGTATTAACAATCTAGAACTACAAAAATTGGGTACTCTGGAATTCTCCATACATAATGTATGTTGCCCAAGTTTTCCAGCATCTGCAGCACTTCTTGTAGTTGTATATACTTAATATTAAAGTTACAGAATTTTTAATATGATTAATAATGGCTTATTCTATTGATGTATTATCACAAGTTGCTAGCTGCTCATTAAAATATGAATTAAGAATTCCTAGACTGAGCATATTAAAAAGTGACATGTTTTTAATATATTATTATTTTATTAATGAAACCTTATCTTAATAGTTCTGTCCATGAAATGATACAGTACAGAGAAAATAATTTGATAATGTACAGTTTGACATTGTTCTATTCCCTTATTTAGTCCACTATGGTATTTTCTCTTCACGCATTTTCCTTTGAATTGAATCAGCACCTTCGACCTTGTAAAATATACATTTAAAACAATTTGTAATTTTATTCCTTTTTCTATTTCCTGTTCTTCAATCTGCATGTTCTCCTTATTTATATTAAAGAGGTCTTTAATTTGAATACATTTATTAAATCTTTTTGCCCATCTCTGCTAGAACAACCACAGCTCCTCCAGTACTCAAAAGAACCTCAATCCCTACTACTGTTCAGTAAATCTTTGTTTCCACAGTGCTGTCATTCTCCCTAAAATGTGGTGCAAGAGAATAATATCCTCCCTGAGATCTATCCAGTTCTGTTGACTGCAGTAATCTGGATCAAAGAAAAAGCAAACTACTGGAAGAATACAAACAACAATCTGTAGATTGAATTTGCATTTGCAATCACTTCCTTGTTTCTGTACCATGCTTTTCCTTAGAAAGTTAGTATAATTTTTTTTAAATCTTATTTTGTGAGCTTTACTTCTAACATTTATTCAACATATACTTTGTCCCTCCTCATGACTATCACCAGTGCAAACAGTATTCATTACCGACCTCAAAATCCACAGATACTGTTTACCCTATTGAGTTTCTCTAGTGTTTTGTAATTACTTCAAAAAATCATATTACATTTAGAGTTGGTAGCTTGATGTCCCTTTTCTGACATTGGTGACCGGCAGATGGCAATAACAAATACTTTAATAAATCTCATTTTATTAATTTAAAATTAAGTACAACATATTGCACTTTGGGAGGACAAATATAGAGGGATAATGTTTAACAGTTGTTATGATCTCTTAAAACATTAACGTACAGAAGAATTTTGGACTTCATGTCCTTTGCTCCCTAAAAGTGGTGACACAAGTGGGTAGTGTGACAAAGAATACGTATGGCATTCCTGTTTTCATTGATAAAGGCCTTGAAAAGAGAATCAGGAAGTTGTGATGTAGCTGTACAAAACTTCGGTTATGTTACATTTTGAGTACTGTGTAGTTCTGATTTCCCATTACAGAAAGAATGTGTAAGTTCCAGATAGGTTGCAGAGGAATTTCACCAGCACACTATCTGTATTAAAGAATATTAGCTATAAAGAGAAATCGAACAAACTTGGATTATTTTCCATTAAATTTTTCATTGTAGTCCTTGCACGTTATAAAATTATGAGAGGTCTAGAGAGAATAGACCAAGTCCAGGAATAGAAGTGCCAAATACGATAAGACATAGCTTTAAACTGAATGTTTAAAGGAGATGCTAGTGATAAGTGCCTTATTTAAATAAAGTTGTAGATGTCTGCAACCCTCTGCCAGTTGTGGTAGTTGAAGCATGTGCCAGTGAACTTTAGCAGGCACATTAATATGCAGGCAACTGCAGATACAAATCATGTATAGACAGATGGGTTATTTAATTTGGCATTGTGGTTGGCACAAACATCGTGGACCCAAAGACCTTGCACTTGTGCGTGAAG
Source organism: Hypanus sabinus (assembly GCF_030144855.1). Taxonomy (NCBI): domain Eukaryota; kingdom Metazoa; phylum Chordata; class Chondrichthyes; order Myliobatiformes; family Dasyatidae; genus Hypanus; species Hypanus sabinus. The sequence continues at coordinate 59,694 of NW_026779012.1, forward strand.
TTCAATGTCCCAAAATGAAATACATGCTAAAAAAAATTGAAGAGTAGTAAGAGATTATTTTTTAGAGACAGGTGATGTTGCTAAGCAGTAATGAAAGCTTTACACAACATTAAAATGTTATCTAGACTACATGGATCAAAATAACATTTAACAGAGAACACTTCAGAAACATAATGTATTCCTTGATTTTCTTGTGTTACACTATAGGATGCATATGGAGAAGGAATAGGGAATCGGTTAAGAACAACCTCTAAATGTCTATATTTATCTGTGCCTGTACTCCAGAAATGGCTGAAGATCAAACAAAACTAGAGAATGGAAAGCTGAAATAAAAATATAAAATTCAGAAAAATCTCAGCATCTGTGAAAAGATAAACTGTTAATGTTTTAAGTTAAAGACTATCAGTATTGAGAAAGAAAGTAAAGATTGGTCTGCATTGCAGAGAAGTTGAATAGCAATGAATGGAATTGGGATCTTTTGCAATAGTGTTAAATAATGTAGCCACTAAATTGGCAGTTAAACTCCTTTATGTAATGTATTGCTGATGTTATTAAGCTCAGGTAATGTGCCTCATGCACAATGTAAAGTGGACCAATTATGTCTCATCTTTCATCTAGGCATATTGTGGCCTGAATTCTACAAGTCTAGATAACTTGATCTTTCTTTCTGTTTGTTTCAGGACTATTTTCACTGAGATTCCTCCATTTGTTTCATTTATATACTTTGGCCTGCTGGGCCAACAATGGGAAATATACACAAAGGGCATAAAGCACCATTCTTGTCTACATAATTTCAACATCACAGAATTTCACTTGTTTGAACAATTGCACTTCTCTGCTACATACACCAACTGTTTTTCTTTCTCTGCTCTGAAGTCCTCAAATTGAAATGTTAACTATTTCTCTTATCACATTCAGTGCTTCACTTGCTGAGTTTTTCCAGCAATTTCTGTTTTAAATTCTCTAATGACACAGCAATAGTTTGGTGTGTAAAGAGAGGATGAATGCAGGACCCCGGTGGAGGACTTCATCAAATGGTGCAAGCTGAATCATCTGCAGCTGAACATAGGTAAGTCAAAGGAAAAGGTAAAGGACTTTAGGAAGACTAAGCCTGCATTGCTCCCCATTATTACTGAGAGTGGTGATGTGATAAGGACCTACAAGTACCTAGGGGTGCACCTGGATGACAGACAAGTGGAGCACCAACACAGAGACTGTGTAGAAGGGTCAGAATCACCTCCACTTCCTGAGGAGACTGAGGTCCTTTGGAGTACGCAGACCTCTCCTTCACACACTCAACTAGACTATTGTCGCCAATACAATCTTCTATGTTGTGGTGTGCCTGGGCAATGGCATCAACATAGGTGATGCCAACAGACTCAATAAACTGATTAGAAAGTCCAACTCTGTTATAGGAGGCAAACTGGACACACTGGAAGGTGTGATACAACAAAAGACCCTACGGAAAATCCTGGTAATTCTGGACAATGTTTCTCACCGCCACCTTGGCTAGAGAAGCACCTAGAGGAGCACCTTTAGTAATGGACTGAGACAACTACAATGCCCCAAAGAGCACTGTATGAGGTCATTCTTACCCTTGGCCATTACGCACTATAATGAGTCAACTTATAGCCGGGGAAGTGATGACCCCTTCCTCTTAGATTGTGGTAATTTATTTTTTATTCTTTCTTACTTCTCTTCTAATATTTTTATATCAGTGCACTTGTAATGCTACTGTGACACTGCAATTTCCTTTGGGATCAATAAAGTATCAAACTATATTTAAATCCAGAGTCTTCATTTACTACTGACAAGGCAAAGCATTTGTTGCCCATACTTGTATGTCACTGGCACAATAGACAATAGGTGCAGAAGTAGACCATTCGGCCCTTCGAGCCTGCACCGCCATTTTGAGATCATGGCTGATCATCTACTATCAATACCTGGTTCCTGCCTTGTCCCCATATCCCTTGATTCCCATATCCGTAAGATACCTATCTAGCTCCTTCTTGAAAGCATCCAGAGAATTGGCCTCCACTGCCTTCTGAGGCAGTGCATTCCAGACCCCCATAACTCTCTGGGAGAAGAAGTTTTTCCTTAACTCTGTCCTAAATGATCTACCCCTTATTCTCAAACCATGCCCTCTGGTACTGGACTCTCCCAGCATCTAGAACATATTTCCTGCCTCTATCTTGTCCAATCCCTTAATAATCTTATGTGTTGCAATCAGATCCCCTCTCAATCTCCTTAATTCCAGCGTGTACAAGCCCAGTCTCTCTAACCTCTCTGTGTAAGACAGTCCCGACATCCCTGGAATTAACCTCGTGAATCTACGCTGCACTTCCTCTACAGCCAGGATGTCCTTCCTTAACCCTGGAGACCAAAACTGTACACAATACTCCAGGTGTGGTCTCACCAGGGCCCTGTCCAAATGAAAGAGGATTTCCTTGCTCTTGTACTCAATTCCCTTTGTAATAAAGGCCAACATTCCATTAGCCTTCTTCACTGCCTGCTGCACTTGCTCATTCACCTTCAGTGACTGATGAACAAGGATTCCTAGATCTCTTTGTATTTCTCCCTTACCTAACTCGACACCGTTCAGATAATAATCTGCCTTCCTGTTCTTACTCCCAAAGTGGATAACCTCACACTTATTCACATTAAACGTCATCTACCAAGTATCTGCCCACTCACCCAGCCTATCCAAGTCACCCTGAATTCTCCTAACATCCTCATCACATGTCACACTGCCATCCAGCTTAGTATCATCAGCAAACTTGCTGATGTTATTCTCAATGCCTTCATCTAAATCATTGATGTAAATCGTAAACAGCTGTGGTCCCAATACTGAGCCCTGTGGCACCCCACTAGTCACCACCTGCCATTCCGAGAAACACCCATTCACCTTTGCTTTCTATCTGCCAACCAGTTTTCTATCCATGTCAATATCTTCCCCCCAATGCCATGAGCTCTGATTTTACCCACCAATCTCCTATGTGGGACCTTATCAAATGCCTTCTGAAAATCGAGGTACACTACATCCACTGGCTCTCCCTTGTCTAACTTCCTGGTTACATCCTCGAAAAACTCCAATAGATTAGTCAAGCATGATTTGCCCTTGGTAAATCCGTGCTGGCTCAGCCCAATCCTATCACTGCTATCTAGATATGGCACTATTTCATTTTTAATAATGGACTCTAGCATCTTCCCCACTACTGATGTTAGGCTAACAGGACGATAGTTCTCTGTTTTCTCCCTCCCTCCTTTCTTAAAAAGTGGGATAACATTAGCCATTCTCCAATCCTCAGGAACTGATCCTGAATCTAAGGAACATTGGAAAATGATTACCAATGCATCTGCAATTTCCAGGGCCACTTCCTTTAGTACCCTAGGATGCAGACCACCTGGACCTGGGGATTTGTCAGCCTTCAGTCCCATCAGTCTACTCATCACCGTTTCCTTCCTAATGTCAATCTGTCAAGTGAGAAAGTCAAAGGCAAAAGTCAAGTGAGAAAGACTCAACCTTCTCGAAAAACTTTAATTGTTCTGATAAACATAAATCCAGCAGTGTTGTTCCAGGATTTAGACTCAGCAACAATGAAGAAACAGTGATAAATTTCCATACAAGTGTTGAAGTTCTCCAGCTCTTGCCTGCCTTTATATTCTTGGTGACAGAACTGAGAAATTGGAAGGTACTGTTGCAATTGTTTGAGAGAAACCAGGATTCATTTTATAAATGGATAACACTCTACAGCCATTTCATAATAATGATGGTTGAAATGAATATTTAGGTCAGCGGATTCAAATAAGCAAGTCTTGAATGGTGGTGTGCTTCTTCAGTGTTGTCAGAACTGTAACTTCCAACAATGTGCACACTGTTTCATTATATTTCTGATCCTGTCTTCTATATGGTGGAAGGAAGTGGGTATGAGGTGGTAGTTCAGCCTTTAACTCTTCTGAAACAACTTTGCTTTCACCTTCCTTTTTCTAAAATATACCTATAACCACCAATACCTTAATTCCATTGATCATTATGGGAGGGCTGAAGTCAAGGCAAAAGTCAAACTGGTATGGGTGTATATTATTGTCACTTGTTAGACATTTTAACAATACAGGTTAAGGCAATTAGCCTAAGTATATTGTCCTGTTTTTTGTGCAATCATGACAAACTTAAGCATCTATTTTGTTGGGTAATCGCTAGTGCTAACGCTGTATATAATACATAGAGGCATAATGCTGTTGGAGTGTAACTATTCAATCCTAAACCAAGGTTGTTATTTGTTTCAAAAGCCTTTAAGACATAAGTGCTGTCACATATTTTTGTCAAAGCATGTAATGAATCAAATTGGCTTCTGGCCATTACCACAATTGTAAAGCTTGGGCAATAATGTATTCCCAAATCATGTCCTATTTTCAGAAACCCATTTTTCAATTACTTTTTAACTAATCAATTTTTGGTTTTGATCCTAATTAGATCTCTTTCATATCCTTTATTTTGATATTATTCGCTTGACACTTTCTCCTCCTTTTTCAAAATAAATATAAATCTGATATTATGATGACTGTGCTGCAAACGCTTTCCCTTTAAAAACAAGTTCACTTCCAACAATTCTTCCATCCTACTGTTTGGAAATAGAGTGATCATGAAAGATTTCACAAACATAGTTAGTATTCTTCCCTTACTTCATTGTAACCTCAATAATGTAATCTGCACTGGTATAAAGTATATGTTCTGAACCAATTATCAATTATTTTTACATCTTTCTGCAATGCCTACAAACTTAGTTCTTGGTTACCATTATTTCTCATTTTGTATATTGTATTGTGTAACACTTCCTCCTTCAAAAGGATACTGACTCAACTACTGTTTCTTTAATACTGCAAACCCTGAGTATCTTCCAGGAAAATTATGTATCAATCTTCATCTGCTATAAGCAAGTTCTCTGTTGGGGCTTAACATCAGAGTTACCCAGCACTAAAAAGAATTTAAAACTAAATGGCATTGTTTTTCGCATCAAGTTATTTTTCAGGTTTCTTACCTTGTACACATTTTTTTGGTGTGCTCTGAGATGGCACCACATTGCTGAAAAAGAAGAGGCAGATTTACTAAGAAAGACCCAGGGAATCTAAGCAAAAACAGAATTATCAATTTAAAATCAAGCAATATGCAGATTGTAGTATGAATAAAATCCACTTACAAGGAATTGTTACAAACAAATAAATAAGAGGTGCAATACTGAAAATAATCTTCACCGTACTTCATGAATATTCAAGTTTTCCTCAATCTTTCACACCTCATAGTTGGTTAACACTAACCGTTGTCAGCAGTGAGTGCAATTCTTCGGGACCCAGGTTTTCATAGTTGATGCCAGAACTGTTGTACTATCCCAGAGAAAAACAGACACATTATTACACATTGTGGGACTAAATTTAGCTTTTAACAGCTACTGCATGCCCTAGACTATCAGTCCTTCATGTTAACTTCTCATTATTAATCAAAAATATTACTTAGACTCACTCAGTTTAGATTATAGACCATAAAGTGCTCTCCTAGAGTTAGTACCAGGTTCAGCCTCCTTAGCCAAACTCTCTATGTCCTTCACCATGATCAAAACACTTCATCATGCTTAGTTTTACATCCCATGACCAATAACTAACAGATGAAAGGCTGGTGAAGAGGAAAGGGTAACAATTGAAGCTGAATGCAGTAGCAAACGGCCCAAAAGTGAAATCATCCAGGAACTGAACACGAAGCAATTGCATGAGATTTGCGTTGCGATTGATGACTTTAATTTTGAAAGGGTACTTATGTTTAGGGCATATTTGCAGTATGGTTTGGGTACTTACAAAGAACTGTATGATAGAAAAATGCACGAGGCTAAGCAGTCAAGGATACTGTCGTTTTTCAAGTCTTCCACATCATCCACAGCAGACAAGGAAACTCGATCTTCTATATAGACATAGAAGATGACCTGTCTACCCTGATGGAAACAGACGATGAGATGACACCCCAGACTCCTCTACCTCCCACCACCCCAAACTCTGACGACTTAGCCTAACACACCATCATCAGTGTGCTCACTGTCTTCCCAATTCCGATTAGTGAAACTACACTGTACCTACATTATTTCTACTTTATATAGGCTGTTATTTTTATGTGTTATTTGGTATGATTTGTCAGCTTCATATCTTGAAGGTTACTGAAAAGAGTGCTTCTGCCGAGGGTGCTTGCACCGAGTGTTTTTGCCGCGAGTGCTGCCGAGAGCACTGTGTCAAGTGTTTTCTTTACGGTGGACAGTGCTGCAATCATTGCAGAAAAGTATTTCCACTTTATACAGGCTGTGTATTATCAGATCATTCCTGCTTTTAATATATGTTACTGTTATTTTAGGTTTTATGTGTTGTTTGGCATAATTTGGGTCTGCAAACGCTCACGTTTTTCCCATATAAATAAATGGTAATTGCTTTTTTTGTAATTTATTTTTTTATTGAAATTCATCATCAAACTAACATTTCCATAAGATGTATTTCAGACATTGTACATATTTATCATATTATCATATATATCACAAATCTCCACAAAGTATTTATCTGAGGTATACACTTATAGAAAAGAGTGCAAAGAAAAAACAAGCAAAAGGAAAGAACTATGTACAAGTAGGGAGTGATCTTTTTTTGCAACAGATTCATTGATTTGTGAGAATAAAATCAGGCCTATGAGGCATCATGTAGTTAAACCATTTTTCCCAGTATGAATCAAATTGTTCCAGCTTAGGATTAACAGATGCTGTTATCTTCTCCATTTTGTAAATGTCCATTGTAATTTCCATCCATGTATTTAAAGTTGGGCTCTCCTGTGATAACCATTTCCAGCCTTTGAGTCTTTTTACCAGCTACCAAGAGTATATTCATTAAATATTTATCTCTTTCCAACCATTCTTGAGATATATATCCAAAATATACAGTCTTACTCTCCAAGGGTATTTCACATTTAAAGCTGTCTTGTAGGGCATTGTGTATCCCCCTCCAATAGTTTTTGATAACAGGGCAGTTCCAAAAATTATAATAATGATTTGCATTTTGATTTCCACTATTTCTCTAGCAAACAGGGAGGTTACTATCATAATGGGGTTTCTGAGAGGGTGTAATAAAATATCTTATTAAGTTTTTCCGTCCAAACTCCCTCCATTTCTGTGAACTGGTACACTTCCATTGATATCTCCATTCTTCCTCAGATATAATTATCCCTCCCTCCTTCTCCCATTTTGTTTTAATGTATGAAGTCAAATGTGTTTTAAGACTTGACAACCCATTATACATGCTTGAAATGATTCTACTACCATTATCTGAATTATATGCTTTCCTAAATAGCTCTGTCAAGCATGTACTTGCCAGTAATTGCTTCTTTATGACATTCCGACTTACAAACCTTACAAAATAGGAATACTCTACCTTCAAATAGCGGTGAAAACCCTTATATCTGACAAATAAAGCTAATTTTTAAGTGCTTTCTAACTGTATCTGCCTCAAACACTTCTCTGGCAGTGGTGCTGGTAACTCTTCTGTGGAAAAAGTTATATCTTGGATCTTCTTTAAATTTCTTCACTCCCAGGTTAATCCTACGTGTGGTAATCTGCCCTGGAATAATAATTCTAACAAGACACTTATTAACATCCAAAAAGCCCTGCTCAGTGTCCTGTATCCCAGTAAGAATATACTCATTCTGTCCAATCTCTTTTTATAACCATGGCCCTCTATCCCAAACAAAACCTAGTGAAAACATTCTGCACACACTTTATTGCTACCAAATAATTGCTGTAGTGTGAGTATTAAAGTATGATCATGTAGGTTTTTGTAAATAAAACGGAAGGGGAATTTTAAATTGAAGGGAAACTGTAGCAACTCAAGGCTGGAGAGAAAAGATGTTTATCTTATATAGGAGTAAACCTGATTGTATTTCTCTCCATTGCAAAACATAGAACAGGCCATTGTAATCAGGCTAAGGGGGATAATGCAAACTTTGCCTCCACTGTTGCCAGCTTTCTGGATCTAGTCTATATGCACAGGAAGCATTGCCATGACAGACTGTCTCTAATAAACAGTAGATAACCCTGGCAGCTGGAATGTTGACAGACCTCTGATGTCCCGAAACACAGGCACTGTCAAAGCTGCAAGGCAGTACTGGCATACAAAACAAGCATAGTAAAAGCACTGGCCCACCATCATTTGTTTCCTTGCTTGGGGGTCTTGCTGACTAGGCTTATTGAGGTAAGGAAAGGAGAAGGATTTATGAATTATGAATCTCTGCCTAGCTGACCACCGCCTATCAGCCATTTTAGCAAGCTCCCTATTGTTCTTGGAACACAGCAGGCCAGGCAGCACCTATAGGAAGAAGCACTGTTGATGGTTTAGGCCGCTATTTTCAAGTCTCTTACTATCTTTCCTTTCAGTTAGTCGACGAAGGGTCTCAGACCGAAACGTTGACAATGTTTCTCCCTATAGATGCTGCCTGGCATGCAGCATTCAACCAACATTTTGTGTATGTTGCTTGGATTTCCAGCATCTGCAGATTTCTTTATGTTCCCTGTTGTTCTTCATCGGTGCATTAGCGAAGGCTATGCGAACTGGATCAGGCATTTGCTGCATGAAGAGTTCTTTAAAAATAAAACAAGTATGGTGATTTCCCAAGAGAAACAACGTGTGTTCCATTACCTCAGAAGGCCTAGTATTCTCCAGGCCAGGCAAGGAGAGCAAATGTTTAATGTGCTCAAACTCTGCTAATCCAAAATTCTGTAATAGTTGAGTCTTCTGCGTGCCATATTTTTCACTAAGAGAGCTTAGTAACATGATTAGAAGATAGTAAATGTAGTAATAATATTCACATTAAACGTCAGCAAAACAAAAGAGCTAGTCTTCGACTTTGATAGTAAAAATATGCTCTTCATCAATGGTGCTGAGGTTGAAAGTGAGTGAACATCACAAACAGCTATTCTAGTCCACTCACAAAGATGTGATGGCAAAGAAAGCTCATCTATGTCTCTGCTTCTTCATGTCACATTCAACTTATACTGATTTTTATCAGTTTACCATTGAAAGCATTTTTGTTTAGACACTTAATGGTTTGATATGGCAACTGCTCTGCATATGACTGAAAAAATTTGAAGTATATTATGGACACATTTCAGCACATTATGGAAACCAGCCGTTCATTCATGGATCTGACTAAAGTCTTCGCTGTCTCTGTAAGCAAACAACATAAACGACGCCCACCATCCTGGACATTCTCTCTTCTCTTACAGATAAAAGTCTGAAAACACATACCACAAGGGTCATCAACAGCTTCTATCCCACTATCAGAAGACTATTAAATATTTTCCTAATACATTAAGTTACTGTTTAGTCATCTGTCATTTAGAATGAGGTAGTATATTGGCTTCAACATTGGCATTGTGGGAAAGGTGAGAGTGGTTGTTTCTTTGACTGGAGTCCTGTGGTTAGGACTAGGGCTGGTGCTGTTTCATGTCAACAATCTGGATGACAATGTAGTAAACTGGATTGGATCAGCAAATTTGTGGATGTCACCAAGACTGGAGAATTAGTGGACCATCAAAACACTGCAAGATCTGTTAGCTGAAAACTTGACCGAAATATGGTAGATGAACTTTAATGCAGACAAGTATGAGGTGTTGTACTCTGGGTGGACAAACCAAGTTAGGACTTACATGGTGAGGGTGGGGCACAGAGGACAGAGATTTCTGGGAATGTAGCTCTATAATTCCTTGAAGGTGGGGTTAAGGGTAAATAGGGTTGTAAAGAAAGAACTTGGCACATTGGCTTTCATAAATCAAAATATTGAGTACAGCAGTTGGAATGTTATGTTAAATTTGTATAAGACGTTGGTGACGCTTAATTTGAAGTATTTAGTTAAGGTTCTGGTCACCAATCAACAAGGCAATGAGATTAAGAGTATCTAAAAATTTACAAGGATGTTGCAGGACTGGAGGAGCTGAGTTATAGTAATAGGTTGAATAGGTTAGGGCTTTATTCCCTAGAGTATAGGCGAATGAAGGGGTTTGATAGAGGTATACAAAATTAAGAATAGTACAGACAGGGTAATGCAAGCAGGATTTTTCCACTGAGGTTGGGTAAAGACTGAACTGGAAGTCATTTATTAAGATGAAAGATGAAATATTGAAAGCAACCCGAGGGGAATTTCTTCACAGGGTTAAGGGTGTGGAACAAGCTGTCTGTGGAGATAGATACTGGATCAATTGGATGTACACTGATGAGAGGGGGATGGAGGGCTGTAGCCCAGATGTGAGTCAATGGGTCTCGACAAAGTAAGTTTGACATTGAGTGGGTGGCCTGTTTCTATGTTTCTCTATATCTGTATAAGCTTCCCTACCACTGATGTAAGGCTGGTAGTTCTCAAGTTTTCCACACTATTCTATTAGGAGAAGGGAACAATATTAACAATGAACCTTGAAGCTACCAAGTTATGATATCTGTTCCTAGTGCTTACTCACAGGCTCTTCAGTTTCATCTGTCCTCATTCCCTACAATAAGATATTGCATAGGCCTCTCCTCAGTAGCAGTCTCTCCATACTGCTTCAAATAGGTCTCTAGAAACTAGGATAGGTTAAAGCTGGAGAGATGGAGCACCAGGTAATGCTTTAGGTTCCAAAGCAAATAGATTGTTTCATGTTATTTAAGTCTCAGATTTCATGCTGTGGATTCTGCATCTCTTTTCATACCATGTTACTGAGGAATGATAACATTATTAACATTTCTTAGCACACAAAAGCTTTGTTAAGCTATACAAAATCCCAGCTCAGCTATTCTTGACCAGAACCACATTTCTGACAATAATACTGCTGCTCTTTCAAAACTGATAACGTAATTTCTGAAGGTCTTCCTACAGAGGGTAAAGGATCCTCTGCTAGGTGCTTACTGATTCCATTAGATGAATTATTTCTGAATTGGAAACTTCCTGCTTTGAAATAAGCATCTAAGGAATTATAGACAGATTACTGAGTTTCAAATCTCCTCCTAAGAAATACATAGGTAATTGGAACTACACAAAAGGTACTGGAAGAACTCAAGAGCAGAGACAACATTTATGGAAGGGATATGGAGAATTAATGTTTTAGATCAAGACCCATGAGTTCCTTTAGTGCCTTTTGTAGTGCTTCATATTTCAGCACTCATTTATCTCTCCTTAAACTACAAATGGAACCAGAACAGCATGAGGCAAAGAAAAATAAACCTCTATAACACCTTCAACAAGAATATAATAATAAATAAAAATGTCAGTTATTAACTAGGTGAAGCAATCAGGTCAATGTGAAAAGGAGTTAGGATTAAATGCTAAAACTGCATAGGATGCTGGTGATGTTATATCCATAGTATTGTATTAGGTTTTGATTAGTCTTCAGTAAGAAAACTATCATTAAGCTGGAAAGAAAGTGAAAAACATTTTTATGAGTATTATGAAGACTCAAGTTCTGAAGTTATAGTAAGAGATTAGGCAAACTTTATTCCTTAGAACAACAGACATAGGATGACCTTACGAAGGTATATCAATTTTGAAGGGCATAGACAAGGTGTACAGTGAATGGGACCAGTTGGGATTATTTCATTGCCTGAGGTTGTGAGGAACTGTTGTGTATAATCAGAGTGAGATTTGTAAAAACAAGCAGGATGAGTTGTGTTATTCTGTGAACCAGGAATCATGAAATGGGTAGATGCACATTTGTCAAGGGTTATAATAAGTTATGTAGATGCAAAGTATTCTTTATGGGAGAGGCTATGCGTGAAATGATCAGTGTTATAGTTGAGAGTTTGAGTCTTTGGCTGTAGAGGCTTCAGCAACAGGAGGCAGAGTCTAAGCAGATCTGTCCCTCCTATCCCTCCATCCTGCTTCCTCCCAGCTTTCTTTCATTTTTTTTCTCTGATGACGGCACCTGAAAGCAATGCACTCCAGCTCTGAGTTCTCAGACTCCAGATCATTTGGGACACTGAGGGTTTGATTAACAAGTGCTGGAGGAAGGAGGTTATTGTCATCCTAAAGTTCAGGACATAATTAACTAAGTGATCAATAGGAGGGGAAATGGGATATGCTTTTTAACCCTTGACAAATTAACCAGTACATTGCTTTGGAATGAATAATCTTGCAAAAGAAAATCACAAGAGTCTGGCACTGTGTGGCTCCCATAGGGGATTTATTAGCTAGAGGAATATACAGGGGATTTTGTGGACCAAAATAACAGTCCTAAATGAAATGCTACCTCCCAGGTGCCAGCAGGGTAAGGAACATCACAGATAGAGTCCATAGCATTCTCAAGTTGGAGGGTGATGAGGTCCCACAAAGTGTGTTCAGTGAGGTAGGTGCTAAGTTAAAAGACAGAATTTCCAAGGTTATGATCTCATGATTTTTATAGTCATAGAGTACAGCATAGAAGGCCTTTTGGCCCATATTCTCCATGGTGAAACCACTTATACTCCTTCTTCCACCTGGATCATAGCTCTCCATATCCCTACTATCCATGTGCCTATCAAATGTTGAAAATGAGCCTGCATGCACTATTTGTGTTGGCACCTCAATCCACACTCTTACAATCCTGTGTTTAGAAGTTTCCTCTCATGCTCCCCTTAAACTTTTCACCTTTCACCCTTAACACATGACCTCTAGTTGTAGTCCAACCCAACCTAACATATAGCCAAAGAGATAAAGCAGAAGGGGGACTTCAGATGTTTGAATTTTGAACTCAGTTCCAGGGAAGGTGACATCTATACAGATGAAATAGGTTGTACCTGAATATCCTTGCAGGTGGGTTTACTACTACTGCTCTGGGGATTTAAACTAGACTTGCAGGGGTCAGGAATTGAAAGGTTGCACATGATGTGAATAATGTTGAGTTGTGTCTTTATCAATGTAAGTATAATGGTATATAAGTGGGATGAGTTTAGAACATGGATCATCAAAAATAATTATGACATTGTAGACATTAGTGAGATTTGGTTGTAGAAGGGTCAAGATTTGTGACTTAAGGATTGCAGAGGAGTTGCTTGCTCCCTTGAGAAAATATAAGATAGATAAACACCCAGGTCTAATATTTTGACCTCTGACCTTGTAGATTAGTGTAGAAATTGCAGGAGACCTAGCAAAGGTATTTTTTTTAAAATCCCCATGTCAGTTGCTGGAAGACTGGAGAATTGCTAATGTTGTTTAGCTGTTTAAGAAGCTCTAACAGTAATCTGGGAAATTATTGGATGGTGAATTTGATGTCATTAGTGGACAACTCAATAGGAGGTACTGTTTAATTTAATAGAAGTAATCTATTTGTATAGACAGAACCTATTTAGGGACAGTCAACATAGGATATATATGGATCTTATTTTATAGCTTATTTTATAGGGATCTTAAAGAATTTTTTTGAGATGGTTAACTGGAAAGTAGATGAAAAAAAGATAATGTATATTGTTTACATGGACTTTAGCTATGCCTCTGACAAAGTCCTGCATCGGTGGTTGGTCAAGGAGGTTCAGTCACTTGGCATTCAGGATGAGGTTGGTAGCAGAATGAACTGGAGAGTGGTAATTGATGGTTACCTCCCTGACTAGAGACCTGTGACTGGTGGTGTGCAGCAGGGACTGCTGGGTATATTGTATATTACCTACATCAATGATCTAGATCAGGAAATTCATGTTGACACCAAGATTGGTGGTGTAGTCTGAATGATCATCATTCCTTGCAACAGGATCTGGAACAGCTGGAGAAATGGCAGATGGAATTTAATGTAGACAAATATTGTGTTGCAATGTGGGAGGATAAACCAGGGTAAGACTTACATAGTGAACAGCACCACAATAGATAAGGTCAGAGGTTTTGAAAAATTAACTTTCATAAACTGAAGTACTAATATACAAACAGGGAGGTTGTATTAAAATTGTATATCCCGTTTGTGAGGTCTGATTTGGAGAACTGTGTCCACAGGAAAGCTATCAAAAAGACATAAAGAGTAAAGAGAAAATTTACAAGGATATCGCAGGGACTTGAGAACCTGAGTTATAGTGAAAGATTAAATAGATTAGGGCCTTATTCCCTAGAGCATAGGTAATGAAGGGAGATTTGATAGAAGTGTATAAAATTATGAGGGGTATAAATAGGGTAAATAGTAAGGAAATTAGGTCATGGGTTAAGGTCAAAAGGTGAAAAGCTTAAGGGGAACATAAGGGAAAACACATAGTCGGTGGAGAGAGTGTGGAATGTGCTGCCAATGGAAGTGAGGTTGATTTCAACATTTAAGAGTAATTTGGATACATTATGGAGTACAGTGATCCAGCAGCAGGTCAATGGACTATACAGATTAATAGCTTGGTATGACCTAGATGGGCTGGATGGCCTGTTTCTGCTTTGTAACTTTCTATGACTCTATGAACCCTAATGCATGCATCTTTCAGCTTTCACTTCACAGTGTGCTAAATAACATTTACCTTTATCTCCTTTCTACCTATCAGTAACAAGTAAATAAATTGTGATTGGTCAGCTTAAGTATAGGATACTTAACTAAGAAGAGAACATAATCAGAGATTATTGAGATTGGCTGCATATATTGTACACGTAGCCACAAAATTGCTTGCATGAAGTAAACTCTTGTTGCACTACTTCTTAGAAAGTTAGAACACCTTCAGCACAATACAGTCCCTTCAGCCCACAAAGCTGTGCCCATCACCACTGTCACCAGTAGCCCATTCCACACACTCACCACTGAGTAAAAAACTTACCCCTGACATCTCCTCTGTACCTACTCCCCAGCACCTTAAACCTGTGTCCTCTTGTGGCAACCATTTCAGCTCTGGGAAAAAGCCTCTGACTAGCCACACTATCAATGCCTCTCATCATCTTATACACCTCCATCAGGTCATCTCTCATCCTCCGCTGCTCCAAGAAGAAAAGGCCAAGTTCAAGCTACCTATTCTCATAAGGCACGCTCCCCAATCCAGGCAACATCCTTGTAAATCTCCTCTGCACCCTTTCTATGGCTTCCACATCCTTCCTGCAGTGAGGCAACCAGAACTGAGCACAGTACTCCAAGTGGGGTCTGACCAGGGTCCTGTATAGCTACAATTACCTCTTACCTAAACTCAATCCCACAATTGATGAAGGCCAATGCACTGTATGCTTTCTAGACCAGAGTGAACCTGCACAGCTGCTTTGAGGATTCGGACCCTGAGATCCCTCTGATCCTCCACATTGCCAAGAGTCTTACCATTAATACTATATTCTGCATCATATTTGACCTACCAAAATGAACCACCTCACACTTATCTGGGTTGAACTCCATCTGCCACTTCTCAGCCCAGTTTTACATCCTATCAATGTCCCGCTGTAACCTCTGACAGTCCTCCACACTATCCACAACACCCCCAACCTTTGTGTCATCAGCAAATTTACTAACCCATCCCTCCACTTCCTCATCCAGGTCATATATAAAAATCACGAAGAGTAGGGGTCCCTGAACAGATCCCTGAGGAACACTGGTGACCGATCTCCATGCAGAATATGACCCGTCTACAACCACTTTTTGCCTTCTGTGGGCAAGACAGTTCTGGATCCACAAAGAAAGGTCCCCTTGGATCCCATGTCTCCTTACTTTCTCAAAAAGCCTTGCATGGGGTGCCTTATCAAATACCTTGCTGAAATCCCTATACATTACATCTACTGCTCTATCTTCATCAAAGTCACATCCTCAAAAAATTCAATCAGGCTTGTAATGACCAGCCCTTGACAAAGCCATGCTGACTACTCCTAATCATATTGTACCTCTCCAAATGTTCAAAAATCCTTCCTCTCAGGATCTTCTCCATCAACTTACTAACCACTGAGGTAAGACTCACTGGTCTATAATTTCCTGGGCTATCTCTACTCCCTTTCTTGAATAAGGGAACAACTTCTGCAGCCCTCCTCTAGAACCTCTCCTGATCCCACTGCTGATACAAAGACCATTGCCAGAGGTTCAGCAATCTCCTCTCTCACCTCCCACAGTAGTCTGGTGTACATCTCATCCAGTCCCGGTGACTTATTCAACTTGATGCTTCTCAAAAGCTCTAGCACATCCTCTTTCTTAATATCTATAAGCTTCAGTCCGCTGCAATCATCACTAAAATCACCAAGATCCTTTTCTGTAGTGAATACTGAAGCAAAGTACTCATTAAGTACATCTGTTATCTCCTCTGATTCAATACACTTTACACTGTCAAACTTGATTAGTCCCTTTTTTCTCACATCTTATGCTCTTGTTCTTCACATACTTGTAGAATGCCTTGGGGTTTTCATTAATCCTATCCACCAAGGCCTTTTCTTGGCCGTTTCTGAGTCTCCTAATCTCTTTTTTAAACTCCTTCCTGCTAGCTTTATAATCTTCTAGATCATCACCTAGTTTTTTTTAACCTTTTGTAAGCTTTTCTTTTCTTCTTGACTAGATTTACAACAGCCTTTGTACATCACAGTTCCTGTACCCCATCATCCTTTCCCTGTCTCATTGGAACATACCTATATAGAACTCCACACAAATATCCCCTGAACATTTGCCACATTTCTTCTGTATATTTCCGTGAGAACATTTGTTCCCAATATATTCTTCCAAATATGCCTTCCCTTTACTCCAATTAAATGCTTTCCTAACTTGTCTCTTCCTATCCCTCTCCAATGCTACGGTAAAGGAAATAGAATTATGATCACTATCTCCAAAATGTTCTCCCATTGAGAGATCTGACACCTGATCAGGTTCATTTCCCAATACCAAATCAAGTACAGCCTCTCCTCTTATCTACATACTGGGTCAAGAAAACTTCTTGAAGACACTTAACAAACTCCACCCACCTAAACTCCTCGATCTAGGGATGTACCAAGCGATATTTGGGAAATTAAAATTTCCCACAATGGAACCATTATTATTACATCTTTCCAGAATCCGTTTCCCTATCTACTCCTCGATATCCTGGTGGTCTATAAAAATCACCCAGTATAGCTACTGAGGATTTCCTGTTTCTAACCTCCACCCAGAGAGATTCTGTAGACTTCCTCCCTGTCTTCCTCCTTTTCTGCAGCCTGACACTATCTGTGATCAACAGTGCCATGTCCCCACCTCCTTTGCCTCCCTCCCTGTCCTTTCTGAAACATCTAAAGCCTGGCATTCGAAGTAACCATTCCTGTCCCTGAGCCATTCAAGTCTCTGTAATGGCCACAACATCATAGCTCCAAGTACTGATCCACACTCTAAGCTCATCCGCTTTGTTCACAACACTCCTTTCATTAAAATAGACACATCTCAAACCATCGGTCTGAGCGTATCCCTTCTCTATCACCTGCCTATCCTCCTCGCACTGTCATAAGAATTTTCTATTTGTGAGCCAACTGCCTCTTTCTCCACTTCTTTAGTTTGGTTCCCATTCCACACCCCCCCCCCCCACACCCCAAGCAATCCTAGTTTAAACTCTCCCTAGTAGCCTTTGCAAACCTCCCTACTAGAACCTTGGTCAATTGCAACCCATCCTTTTTGTATGGGTCACTCCTGCACCAAAAGAGGTCCCAATGATGCAGAAATCTGAATCCCTGCCTCCTGCTCCAATCCCTCAGCCATGCATTTATCCTCCACCTCATTCCATTCCTATTCTCAATGTCATGTGGCACAGCCAATAATCCCGAGATTACTACCTTTGTGGTCCTGCTTCTCAACTTCCTTCCTAATTCCCTATACTCTGCTTTCAGGACCTCCTCCCTTTTCCTGCCTATGTCATTGATACCTGTATGTACCACGACCTCTGGCTGTTTTCCTTCCCACTTCGGGATATCGTGGACGCAATCAGAAACATCCCTGGCACCTGGGAACCTTCCATGCTTCCTTCCTGCATCCACAGAATCGCCTGTCTGACCCCCTAACTATAGAGTCCCCTATTACTGCTGCCATCTTCTTCTTTCCCCTACTCTTCTTTTTGTCTTGATTCACAGCAAGCAGGCAGCAGACTAAGTCGCTGTTTTTCAGGAGAAAATTCAGATAGATTTTTATTAACTACTTAGGACAAAAGAGGCGCGTGACTTCAGTGCGCGGAAGGCTTAAAAAGAACACCACCATATCCAGCGGGCAGTGGAGTGAGAGGGTGCAGAGTGATAGGGCTTTGGCTCAACGGGTTTAGGTGAAAATGGGAAGAAGCTTCCTGCGACCTTTGAGTCTTATAGTAAAGGGGTAAGTTACAGGTTTAGTTATTCAGTAATAACAGTAGCCTCAGAGGTATGCATCTAGGATTAGTGTTGTGCTTGGAGTGCTAGATGTGGGGACCCTGTGAGGATTACATCTGCACCAGGTGAATTGAGATGATGCACCTAATGGACCATGTTCGGAATCTGGAGCTGCAACTTGATGACCTTCAGCTAATTAGGGAAAGTGAGGAGGTGATCGATAGTACCTATAGAGCATAGGTGTCAAACTCAAGGCCCGCGGGCCATATCCGGCCCGCGAGATCATTTTAGATAGATCTATTATTTTAATTATTAATGGCCCGGCGATATGAAGCCTATGATTCTAAGTTAATCATGCTTGCTCAGCAGTCTTCTTCATAAGAAATGGAATTTGTGAAGTGAAGTTATAGCAGAGACTGAGACACATGAGAACAGGCTGAAAAAACAGAGGCAATGAAAGCTGCGTTCGCACGCGCCCGACTGATCTGGCCCGCATGAAGCTGCATTTTGCCCAATCCGGCCCGGGACCTAAAATGAGTTTGACACCTCCGCTATAGAGAGATAGTGGACAGCATCTCTGTGACAGTCCCCATCAGGAATCGATATATAGTTTTTGATATTGTTGGAGAGGTTGACCTGACAGAGGAAGACCACAGCGAACAGGACCCTTGCACTCTGCCCAGTGCCGTGATCAAGAGAGCAAGGAGAAATGCAGTCGTTATAGGGGATTCCATCGTGAAGGGAACAGACAAGAGATTCTGCGAGCCGGACAAGGATACCCGGATGATGTGTTGACTCCCTGTGCCAGGGTGCAGGATATCTCGGATTGGGTTCAGAGTATTCTGAGAAGAGAGGGTGAGCAGCCAGAAGTCTTGGTACATGTTGGTACCAATGACATAGACAGAAAAAGAGAGGAGGTCCTGAAGGAAGATTACTGGGAGCTAGGAAGAAAATTGAAAAGCCGGACCTCCAGAGTAATAATCTCAGGATTACTGCCTGAGCCACGTGCTAATGAAGGTAAGAATAGCAGAATTAAGCAGATGAGTGTGGCTAAGTAACTGGTACAGTGGGCAGGGCTTCAAATTCTTAGATCACTGGGATTTATTTTGGGGGAAGTATGACTTATACAAAAATGATGGGTTACACCTGAACTCAAAGGGTACTAATATCCTGGCAGGATTGTTAAATATAGCTGTTACTGTCAAGTCCGAGCTCTTGCTCTTTTTTGAATGTGTGCAGCTTCCCCACTTGAAAGGGATCGAATATGCCTACCCAAAGGATTTTTAACTGGATTCCACTCAATGACCAAACAACTTTTCCTTTTATTTTTCACAAGGGCAGCAATTTGATAGTTCTGTTAGTTTCAACGCTGCTCCCAGACTGCCTCCAAGATGCTGTGGGGTCCCCCCAATGTTCCAGGCAGAAGCAGCCCTTAGGCAGTAGGTTCCGTCCAGACTACCAGTGAATTCTTGTTCTTTCTTTTAAATTTTATTTCCTTTTGCCTCTAGGTCCCCATACTTTCCAGAAACTCAAGTTTGACTTTGACAGTTAGGGAGGGTTTAAACTAAGTTGGCAAGGGGAAGGAAACCAGGGTGTTAGAGTCGAGAAAGAGGAAAATAGAAATAAGTCAAAGATACTGTGCAGCAAAGATGGCAAGAAGGACAGGCAGGTGAACAGACAGGATAATCTGCTGTGTGATAGAAATATAGCAAAATTGGTAACAGATACTGATCTAAATGTTCTATACTTAAATGCACGCAGGATTAAAAATAAAGTGGATGACCTTGATGTACAGCTACAGATTAAAAGATATGATATTGTGGCCATCACTGAGTCATGGCTAAATGATGGATGTGATTGGGAGCTGAATGTTCAAGGATATACCGTGTATAGGAAAGATAGGAAGGTAGGTAAAGGGGGTGGCGGGGCCCTGATGGTAAACAACGATATCAAATCACTAGAAAGAAGGGACATAGGATCAGAAGAGGCAGAATCCTTATGGGTCGAGTTAAGAAATGGCAAGGGTAAAAAGACACTAATAGCAGTCATATACAGGCCTCCAAACAGCAGCTGGGATGTGGACTACAAGTTACAGCTGAAAATAGAAACAGTCTGTCAGAAGGGAAATGTCAAGATAATTATGGGGGATTTTAATATGGAAGTGGATTGGGAAAGTCAGGAAGGTACTGGATCTCAGGAGGGGGAGTTTGTAGAATGCCTACCGGATGGCTGTTTGGAGCAGCTTGTCCATAAGCCCACCAGGGAATCAGCTGTTATGGATTGGGTGCTGTGTAATGAGCCTGAGGCGATTAGGGAGCTAGAGGTAATGGAACCCCTTGGAAGCAGTGATCATAATATGATATTCAGTTTCAAATTTGAAAAGGAGAAGCTGGTATCAGGTGTATCGATATTTCAGTGGAACAAAGGAAATTACAGTGGTATGAGAGAGGAACTGGCCTAAGTTGATTGGAAAAATAAGCTAGATTAAAGAGGAGGAATCACTGGCACTTTTAAGGAATATAAAAGTGGATAAATCTCCAGGTCCTGACGAGATATTCCCTAGGAGCTTCAGGAAAGTTAGCAGGGGCTCTGACAGAAATATTTCAAATATCATTAGAAACAGGGATGGTGCTAGAGGATTGGCAAATTTATAAGAGTAAACCTAACTATTATAGGCCTGTCAGTTTGATGTCAGTGGTGGGTAAATTAATGGAATGTATTCTTAGAGATGGTATATATAATTATCTGGGTAGACAAGGTCTGATTAGGAACAGTCAACATGGATTTGTGAATGGAAGGTCATCTTTGACAAATCTTATTCAATTTTTTGAAGCAATCACTAGGAACGTTAACGAGGGTTAAGCAGTGGGTGTTGTCTATATGGACTTCAGTAAGGCCTTTGACAATTCAATCATTAGGTATTAATATTGAAGTAGTAAAATGGATTCAACAGCGGCTGGATGGGAGATGCCAGAGAGTAGTGGTGGATAACTGTTTGTCAGGTTGGAGGCCGCTGACTAGTGGTGTGCCTCAGGGATCTGTACTGGGTCCAATGTTGTTTGTCATCTACATTAATGATTTGGATGATGGGGTGGTAAATTGGATTAGTAAGTATGCAGATGATACTAAGGTAGGTGGAGTTGTGGATAATAAAGTAGGTTTTCAACGCTTGCAGAGAGATTTAGGCCAGTTAGAAGAGTGGGCTGAAAGATGGCAGATGGAGTTTAATGCTGATAAGTGTGAGGTGCTACATTTTGGTAGGAATAATCCAAATAGGACATACATGGTAAATGGTAGGGCATTGAGGAATGCAGTAGAACAGAGTGATCTAGGAATAATGGTGCATAGTTCCCTCAAGGTGGAATCTCATGTGGATAGGGTGGTGAAGAAAGCTTTTGGTATGCTGGCCTTTATAAATCAGAGCATTGAGTATAGGAGTTGGGATGTAATGTTAAAATTGTACAAGGCATTGGTGAGGCCGAATTTGGAGTATTGTGTACAGTTCTGGTCACCGAATTATAGGAAAGATATCAACAAAATAGAGAGAGTACAGAGAAGATTTACTAGAATGTTACCTGGGTTTCAGCAACTAAGTTACAGAGAAAGGTTGAACAAGTTAGGTCTTTATTCTTTGGAGCATAGAAGGTTGAGGGGGAACTTGATAGAGGTATTTAAAATTATGAGGGGGATAGATAGAGTTAATGTGGATAGGCTTTTTCTATTGAGAGTAGGGGAGATTCAAACAAGAGGACATGAGGTGAGATTTAGGGAGCAAAAGTTTAAGGGTAACACGAGGGGGCATTTCTTTACTCAGAGAGTGGTGGCTGTGTGGAACGGGCTTCCAGTAGAAGTGGTAGAGGCAGGTTCGGTATTGTCATTTAAAGTAAAATTGGACAGGTATATGGACAGGAAAGGAATGGAGGGTTATGGGCCGGTTGGTGGGACAAGTGTTCGGCATGGACTAGAAGGGCCGAGATGGCCTGTTTCCGTGCTGTAATTGTTAAATGGTTATAGATGGAGGGACAATAGAGCAGAATTGGATGAAATTCCTACAAGAAGTAAGGGAAGTGCAGAAAAATATATTCCAAGAAAAAAGAAAATCATGAATGGGAAAATGACACAAATGTGGCTAACGAGAGAGGTAAAGGCTAAAATGAAAGCAAAAGAGATGGTGTACAGAGAAGCAAAAATTAGTGGGAAAACTGAGGACTGGATGACTTTTAAAACCTTACAGAAGGATACTAAGAAAGTATTTAGGAAAGAAAAGATGAATTATGAAAAGAACTTGGGAATTAACATAAAAAGGACACTAACAGTTTTTTAAAATATATGAAGAGTAAAACAGTGGCATGGGTAGATACAGGACTGATTAAAATGATGCTGGAGAAATTATAATGGGTAACAAAGAGACAGCAGAGGAACAAAATGAGTTTTTTGCATCAGTCTTCACAGTAGAAGACATTAGCAACATACCTGATAGCCAGAGGTCTCAGGGAATAGAGTTAGTTACAGTCAAGATTACCAGAGAGAAAGTGCTTAGGAAGCTAAATGGACTAAGGATAGATAAGTCTCCCAGACCAGATGAGGTGCACCCATGGGTTCTGAAGGAGGTGGCTTTGGAGATTGTGGAGGCATTGGAAATGATCTTCCAGGAATCAATAGTCTCTGGCATGGTTCAGGAGGACTGGAAGGGTCGCAAATGTAGTTCCGCTGTTTAAGGAAGGGGGGAGGCAGCAAAAAGAAAATTACAGGCCTATTAGCCTGACATCGGTAGTTGGAATGTTATTGGAGTTGATCCTCAAGGACGAGGTTATGAAATACCTCGAGGTGCATGACAAGATAGGACCAAGCCAGCATGGTTTCATGAAGGGAAGATCCTGCCTCACCAACCTATTGGAATATTTTGAGGTAATCCCAAATAAGATTGACAAGGGAGAGGCTGCGGACATTGTGTATTTGGATTTTCGAAAGGCCTTTGATAAGGTGCCATATAAGAGGCTGCTTAATAAGATGAGAGCCCATGGAATTACAGGAAGGATATTGGAATGGGTGGAGCATTGGCTGATAGGCAGAAAGCAAAGGGTGGGAATAAAGGGATCCTATTCTGGTTGGTTGCCAGTCACTAGTGGTGTTCCGCAGGGGTCGGTGTTGGGGGGCGCCTCTTTTTACACTGTATATCGATGATTTAGATTTTGGATTAAATGGTTCTGTGGCTAAGTTTGTGGATGACACCAAGATAGGTGGAGGAGGAGGAAGTGTTGAAGAAACGGAAAGGTTGCACAGAGACTTGGTCAGTTTAGGAGAGTGGGCAAAGAAATGGCAGATGAATAAGAAATAATCGGGTAGATTATTATTTAGATGGGGAGAAAATTCAAAAATTGTAAGTGCAAAGGGACTTGGGGGTCCTCGTGCAGGATACCCTAAAGGTTAACCACCAGGTTGGATCGACCGTAAGGAAAGCGAATGCTATGTTGGCATTCATTTCAAGAGGAATAGTGTATAAGAGTAAGGAGGTGTTGATGAGGCTCCATGGGGCACTGGTGAGACCCCATTTGGAATACTGTGTGCAGTCTTGGGCCCCCTATCTTATAGGAAATGCACTGATGTTGGAGAGAGTTCAGAGAGGATTTATGAGGATGATTCCTGGAATGCAGGGCTAACATATGAGAAGTGTTTGTCAGCTCTTGGATTGTATTCATTAGAGTACAGAAAGATGAAAGGCGATCTCATTGAAACATTTCGAATGTTGAAAAGGTTGGACAAGACTGTCCGGTGACGTCATTATCAAGATTGGCAGCTTAAGTCACTAGTTCCTCCGGAAAAACACGTATTAAACCCCGTTAACCCATCAAATATAGTATTTTTCAAAAGATATTTGAACTTAAAAGAGGGGCAAGAATGGGGGAAAGGAATGGAAATAAAAAAAGTAACACTGTGGAGCCTGCAGCCGAGTGGAATGCAGTGAGCAGCTCTCCTACCTGACCGTGTGCTAGTGAGGCGGATGCTGGGCCTTGTTCAGGCAAGGTGGCGAATATGATTGAAGTTCTGAAAGAGATAAGGGAGTTCCAGAAAGAAATAAAGCAGCAGCTACATGATATTAAGTCAGAGCTCGCCAACGTCAATCAAAAAGTAGCAGAGGCAGAGACTCGAATTAAAAAGGTGGAAGATTGCGTTCAAAACATTGAACGAATACTGAGAAAGACGATAAAACTATTAAATCACTAAGAAGGTAAACTGCTTGACCCAGAGGGAAGATCACGGCGGAAAAATATCAGAATATACAACGTTCCCGAAGGAGCGGAGGGCTCGTCTATGATGGAGTTTGTTGGAAAGTTGCTGCGGGATTCGCCGGAGCTTCCCTCAACTATGGAGCTGGAAATCGAGAGAACGCATTGTGCGTTAGTCCCGAAGTCTACCCGAGATAAACCACGCTCAATAATAATTAAATTCCTTCCGCACAGCACCAAGGTGGAGATTCTCTGAAGGGCCTGGGGTAAGAGGAGAGTGTTTTTAGACGATAAATTAATATATTTCGACCAAGATTACCCACCCCCCCATGGTCCTTCAGAAACGCAAAGAATACTCTGAAGTAAAGCGAGTACTAAAGCAAAAAAAAAGATTAGATTATAAACTCCGTACCCTACTAAACTTCGAGTGTTTTATGACAACGGGACACGGTTGTACCAGACAGTGGAAAAGGCGACTACAGACATGAAGGCCAGAGGGTTCCCATCAGCCCGTCCAAACAGAAGTCTGGCAGAGGAATTATCCCACTCTCGCCTGGGAAACAGTGCGAGAATTGATAAGGCAGGAGACGGGAGGAGGCCGAGAGAAATATATCAGGAAAAGACCGGGAGTTTCCCAAAGACAGTCCTCACCCCCTTCAAAAGAGCCATAAAGTTTGGCTAACTTTAAAAGTGTTGAGAAGCTAAACAGAAGCAAAAGTAGACAGTAATATACCTATCTCGAGAAATACTTATTATAATGTGGATTTTATATTACTTAGTAATTATTCTTTATTTGCTCACTTACTCCTTTTTCCCCACCAAAATGAGAATATATATATGTGTGCATATATGTGTATGTATGTAATACATATGTATATGTATATGTGTGTGTGTGTGGGTGTGTACATATATAGGAGGAGTACACAGAGAAATCGTTTCTGTGCAATGGATTTGTTCACTGACTTTTATGAACACTGCAATGGAGGCCCTCAACTCACAAGTAGGAGGGGTTATCCCCCACAGCTAGACATTTCCTCTAGCTCAATACAGGGTCATCCACTAGAGACCTCAGCCTTGGAATCACACATTCGTTGCCATTTTTGTTATTATTTGCGTTTCTTGGTTCTTAATTGTTCAGGGAGTAGATTGATTAAGTTTTATTCTAATAATGATATATTGACAGAAAAATACAGATGGATAAAGACAAGGGGAAATTCATTTCTTTTTATGCCAATGGGCTATTAAATCCAATCAAAAGTAATAGAATTTTATCCAAAATGAAAAAAGAACAAGCCCATGTAGTATATTTACAGGAAACTCATTTATGTGATAATGAGCATAAGAACTCAAGAGAATGGGTGTCACTAATTTGTTTTTCTCCTCATAAAAATCAGGACACAGGACAGGAGTTGCTATTCTTATCTCAAGCTAGCTAAATTCTGAAAAAGAATTTGAAATGGGAGATAAAGAAGGCAGATAAATTCTGGTAAGGGGGAATATAGAAAGAAATTCAGTTACTCTATTGAATATATATGCACCCCCCTCCCCCCCCCCGGGAAGTGATATTAGTTTCTTTCAGAAAATTACTGATATTATAGTAACAGAAACAGAGGGTCTCCTGGTATGTGGGGGAGACTTAAAATTACAATTACAAACCAAATTTAGACTCTTCCAATAGAAAAACCTACGAAACAAAATCCTTACATAAGGAAGTTAATACACTTTTTGAGGATGTTGGTTTAATTGATATATGGAGGGACGTTTTCCCCGACAGGATTACACTCATAATTCTGCTCCCCTTTATGTATATACAAGAATAGACTATTTCATAACATTTGGAAAGGACAAAGACAAAATAAACACCTGTGGAATTGGGACAATAGATATAAGTGACCATGCACCTATATATTTATCTGTTGATTTTGACCTACAACCAAAGAATACTATTTGGAAACTAAACTAATGATCCGTACTTTAAGGAAATTAAAAAAGAAATTGGTCTTTACCTAGAATTTAATGATAATGGAGAGGTTTCACCTCCCATTCTATGGGATATTCTGAAAGCTGTTTCAAAAGTGAAAATTATAGTGATATCTTCAAATAAGAAGAAAATAAGGAATAAAACATTACAGGAATTACAAAACAGGCTGAAGGAACTAGAAAAAACACACAAATTGAATTTATCACAGGGTACTGTTACGAAGGATGAACAACTGACGGGCAGAAGGGTACAGAGTTGCCCATGTCCCCCTCCCCGGGGGAATCACAAACTGTTACTGTTACCATGCTGCTCATGAGAGAGAAAGAGAGAGAGACATAGATAAGAGGAAAACAAGTTGGAACATCTGCTGCTGATAAGAGAGAGGAGAGGAGCCATTGATTTACTGTTATGTCTTTTGGAGTGGGCTGGTTTGATGAGCTAAGACATTCAAAATTGATTGACACTTGAGACCCCGTGAGTGGGGATAAAAGTGAGGTCTGGGGAGACACCCCTCAGACACACCAGGAGACACACTAGTGAGCATCAGACACCCACGAGAAAGTGTGGGGCATCGGAGACCAAACGAAGGATCGGTAAATTTTAACTCACAGTGTTTATAGCGAGACCGGTGGGGGCTTGTGTGTGTGTCCACCCCTGCTTGGGTGACGAGTCCACCATAGAAGAACGGTCTAGCTAAAGGACCGAGGGGTCATACCTGAATGGCCACAACAACATGTTGACGGATCAAGATCGTAATGGAAGGTTTGACTGACCTTAGCTGTCACTGTTTGCTCGCCCCCTCTCTCTCTCTCTCTCTCTCTAACGGTTACAACAAAAGAACCAACAACTACCTCAGCCTACATGAACTGAACTGAACTTTATACTTTCCCATGATAATTCATTATCCCCTAGACAACGATAGAGCTTGTTTATTGTTGATTATTATTATACCCACACTTTTAGGTTTAGTATTGCTAAAGTGTATTATCTGTATATTTGCATTGTTGATACTGATTTGTATATTTTACTAATAAACACTGTTTGGAAATAGTACCAGACTCCAACAGATACTTCTGTATTTGCTGGTAAGATACCCAGTTATGGGGTATGTAACAATACATTAGGGAAATCAAAAGAATTAGGAATGAATTTAACAGTTTGGCTACGTGAGAAATCAGGAAAAGCTTAGTGTTTCTGAAACACAGACATTATGAAAGTGGATCAAAATCTATGAAAATACTGGTGTGGAAACTGAAAAAAGAAGATAGCAGAAAATACAATTCATAGAATTAGGGACCCAAGAACAAAAATGATAAAAAAAATAAGCTAAGTGAAAACTTTTGAAGTGTTTTACAAAACTCTACATTCCAAAGTTCCAGGGGGGAGCATAACCCAAACTGACACCTTCTTGAATTCTCTAGAGTTTCCCTCTTTAAGCGAAGAACAAAATAGAAGGATGACTGCTGACATAACGGAAGTTGAATTAAAAGCTGCAATTAGTAGACTTAAATTAAGCAAGTCACCAGGATCAGATGGGTATACGGCAGAGTGGTACAAAGAATTTAAAAATGAGTTAATTCCTGTTTTACTCCCCACACTGAACTGGGCTCTAAAAAAGGCACAAGTGCCACCCAGTTGGAAGGAAGTGATAATCTCAGCTATACCGAAAGAAGGCAAGAATAAAATGGAATGCGGGTCATTTAGACCAATATCTGTTCTTAATGTAGATTATAGATTATTTACCTCCATCATGGCCAAACGATTAGAGGAGTTTCTACCCATACTGATACGTAACGATCAGACAGGTTTTATACGACAATGCCAGACACAAGACAATATATGAAGGACACTTCACATTATGGATCATATACAAAAAAATAAAATCAAAGCAATAGTGATAAGCATGGATGCTGAAAAAGCATTTGATTTGGTTAACTGGAATTTTCTTTACAGAGTTTTACGTAGATTTGATTTCCAAGACACAATTATTAAAACTATACAGACACTATATGACAATCCTACTGCTAGGATTAAAATCAATGGATATTTATCAAATAGTTTTACCCTAGAAAGGTGCAGGAGACAGGGTTGTGCATGGTCACCACTACTCCGCGTTATATCTGGAACCACTAGCTCAATACATCAGACAAAATGAAGATATCAGGGGAATTACTATTAAAGGAACAGAGCATAAATTGGCTTGTTATGCGGATAACATTTTGATCTATCTAGGGCAACCAACATACTCGTTACCTAAATTGATGCAATCCTTTGAACAATATGGTCAATTATGAGGATACAAGATCAACATAGATAAAATCCAATTGCTTTCATATTACTATAGCCCACCAAGAGAAATTGAAAGTAGATACCCCTGGGCATGGCACACAGAGTCTGTCAAATATTTGGGCATCATTATGCCAAAAGATTTGGCAAAAATATCAGAATGTAATTATCAGCCTTTATTAAAAAAAATTAAACAAGATGTAGCAAGATGGAACCTGATTCCTTTTTTCAGTCTCCGTTCAAGGATTGAGTCTATTAAAATGAATATACTGCCCAGACTGTTATATGTCTTTCAGTCCCTACCAACACAGATTAACCAAAATCAATTCAGTGAATGGAACAAGATGCTATCAAGGTATATTTGACAGGGTAAAAGGCCTAGAGTTCATCTCAAAACTTTGCAATTAGCAAAGGAAAAGGGGGGATGGGGCCTACCTTCTCTTACAGATTATTATTTTGCAACACAGTTGAGAGCTGTGATATGTTGGTGCAACCCATCATATGATACTCAATGGAAAAACATTGAGGAGCGGGTACTTCCCATCCCCATACAAGCAATTTTGGCTGATAACAACCTGTAAAGGTACATAAATACTATTCATAACCCATGGGTGAAACTGACTCTTAAAATAAGGAAAACTACTATAAAAGAATATAGAGGGAGATATTGCAATTCTTAAATGGTGTGTATATGACTCGGATTTTACACCAAATAAATTGGATGCTAGATTTAATGACTAGACAGCTAAAGGAATAACAATTCTATGCAACATAATGAAAGAAGGAACACTGTTCAGTTTTGAAATTCTTAAAGAGAAACACTTATTAGAAAACAAGGTTTTTATCAGTATTTACAGATACGACAATATGTTAATAAGATGCTTAACAATGTAACCAAGGCAAGTACATGCTTGATGGAGCTCTTTAGAAAAGCATATAATTCAGATAATGGTAGAAGAATCATTTCAAGCATTTATAAGGGGTTGTCAAATCTTAAAACACATTTGACTTCATACATTAAAACAAAATGGGAGAAGGAAGGAGGGATAATTATATCTGAGGAAGAAAAGACAACAATATGGAGGTATCAATGGAAGTGTACCAATTCACAGAAATGGAGGGAGTTTGGATGGAAAAACTTGATATTTTATTACACCCTCTCAGAAATCCCATTATGATAGTAATCTCCCTGTTTGCTGGAGAAATTGTGGAAATCAAAATGCAAATCATTATCATATTTTTGGGACTGCCTTGTTATCAAAAACTATTGGAGGGGGATAAATGTGAAATCCCCTTGGAGAGTAAGACCATATATTTTGGATATATACCTCAAGAATGGTTGAAAAGAGATAAATATTTAATGAATATACTGTTGGTGGTTGGTAAAAAGACTTTTACTAGGAAATGGTTATCACAGGGGAGCCCAACTTTAAATACATGGATGGAAATTACAATGGACATTTACAAAATGGAGAAGATAATCATCTGTTATTCATAAGCTGGAACAATTTGATTCATTCTGGGAAAAATGGTTTTAACTACATAATGCCTCATAGGCCTGATATTATTCTCACAAATGAACCTGTTGTAAAAAAAAGATCACTCCCTACTTGTACATAGTTCTTCCCTTTTGCTTGTTTTTTCTTTCCACTCTTTTCTATAAGCGTAAACCTCAGATAAATAATTTGTGGAGATTTGTGATATATATATGTATGATGATGAACGTCAATAAAAAAATAAATTACAAACAAAAAAGTAAGTTGGACAGAGTAGATGTGGAAAGGCTGTTTCCCTTAGTGGGTGAGTCCAGGATAAGAAGCCACAGACTTAGAAATAGAAGGTACCAATTTAAAACAGAGAGGAGGAGAAATCTTTTTAGCCAGACGGTTGTGGATTTATGGAAGTCTTTGCCACATACAGCTGTGGAGGCCCGATTGTTGAGGGTGTTTAAGGAGGAGATTGATACGTATTTAATAAGTCAGGGTATCAAGCGAAAAATGGAAAAAGCCAAAAATTGGAACTAGATGGGAGAATAGTTTAGCTCATGGTGGAGTGGCAGAGCAGACTTGATGGGCCAATGGCCTACTTCTGCTCCTTTGTCTTGTGATCTTGTGAGCCACAGGGCTAAACTCTATCTCAGAGGATCGCAGCCACTGTTGCTTCCTCTAGGTAGGCTGTTGCTCCCAACAGGAGTACTTACCGTGAAGGGGTACAGCCACGGGTGTATAGCTCTCTAACCTCTGATTCCTATCCTTCCCTCTCCTGACTGTTACCCACACATCTGTCTCCCAAGGCCCCGGTGTGACTACCTGCCTACAGCTCCTCTCTATCCCCTCCTCATTTTCCCTGACCAGACGAAGGTCATCGAGCTGCACCTCCAGTTCCCTAACACGGTCCCTCAGGAGCAGCAGCTCAACACACCTGGTGCTGATGTGGCCATCCAGGAGGCTGGGAGTCTCCCCGACATTCCACATCTGACACTGAGCACAAAACACCGGCTCCGTCAACCTCCTCTTAAGAATGTTTTGAGTTACTTAATTGGATTATTATGAAGAAGAGTTTTTAAAAATAGTAATCGATATATTAAAAAGACAATCATATTGGGCCCAATAAAGGTTCATTCTCTAGTTTCTTCCCATATCCCAAAGATCTGGTTGATGTTAATTGGTCACTACAAATTTCTCTACTGATTGGGTGACTGATAGATTCTGGATAAATCTGATGGAATCATGGGTATAGTAAACCAGGACTAATGTAAATGGCTGTTTAGTGGTCAGTGCAGACAAGGTATGTGAATGCTTTGTGACTACATTGATTCTGATCCAAGTCATGGTGGGTCTGTCATCTCAAGGTCACCTACCAACAAGAAAAACATTGAAAAGATTAGAAGAGTACAGAGAAAATTTACAAAGATGTTCTAGAATAACAGTTTGGAATAGACTAAATGGGTCAAAGAGCTTATTTCTCTGTTATAATGCTCTATGGCTCTAATGCACACAGTCCAGAAAAGGGTTCAAGGATTTCAGGACAGAAGTGTGTAAGTGGGACTAGGTTAAATGGGGATTTTGGTTAGTATAAATGAGTTGGATCAAAGGGTCTATTTCAAGACCTTATTGCTCTATGCATATGGTAGGCCGAAATCAACTGCTGAAGTGATATCATGGGGGCTGTAAATTGATTCCAACAGTCAAATTCAAATAAAAAGTCACCAAAGCCAAAATGTAACCCATCCAATTTCCCTCCATGAACCCTCTGATCTATAGAGCTCCTTCAGTGTTTGTTCTCTCTCTCCAGATTCCACTTCTTGTGTTAAATATGACCTTAGCTGAGGAGTTTTCTTCTGGGTACCCATTAACCATTTTTACCATGATCCATAATGCCAGATTTCTATATAATTGTATCTGATCAATCAGCAGTTCACATTCCTTGTATATCCTATATACTCCCAAATAAGAAACTCTTTTCCAAAACCTGTCAGAGTAGGAGATTACTAGTGAATTAGGGAAATGACTTAAGGTAGTAGGTTAATTGGTCATTGTAAATTGTCCCGTGATTAGGCTAGGTTAAATTGGGGGTTGCTGGGTGGCACGGTTCAAAGGGGTCTGAAGGACGCATCCCATGAAGCATCTAATGAATAAATAAATATATTTCAAAGCATCCTTGAAATCTTGCTTACTGTTACTTTGGAATCTTTGACCTCTGACAGCTCCAAAGAAACTCGTCTTCAGTCTGACACTGAGAAGTTGCCTGGTCTCATAACCACTGTGTAACCAATTGTGTTAGCCAATGATATCAACAACCGGCTGAATTGGCTGAAGATTATTTTATACTGACATTAACCATGGGTAGAAAGAGAGAATAGTTCTACCATTGATTGCATAACATGGTCCAAATGACCCAGCTTCAACTCTGGCATTCTTGTGGTAGGTCCAGCCGATGACCTTAATGCTTGTTATCTAAGGAATTGCTCATCACTATTCGGACAGAATGACAGGAACACAGAGCTTCAATCAATTCAATTAGTTACCGGATTATTTAGTTCTGTACTTCATTTTACTACAGATATCAAAATGGCAGAATGAGGGATGAGGTTTTAGAGGTATAGAAGGTCCATATGAGGACTAGTATACCCAGTTCACTGCAGCTATAATGAATATAATCAAAACACCTCAATAACTCATGCCAACATCCGGCAAGCAGACGGTCTTAAAGCAACATTAAACATCAAAATATGCAGCCTTGTCCTCCATAAGCAGTTCTAAACACTTATTGGGTAGCTATTTTAGTAACATTATGATTGAATACTGATTGAAATATTAATGCATGAAAACAGAACATTGGCAGAATTTTATATTGACATGCAAGTCATAAGAGTATTTCTCCTACATATTTAAATCAAATATTTATATTTTGCAAGAAAATCTGAAGCATGGTTTTTACCTTAATTGGATCACAGTTTCCACTGAACTCTCCTGCAAAAAGACAACAAAGCTAATGGAATCAAATTGGTTAATGCATTTCAAGATTTTATTGTGATGGCCAAGGAACGTTTAATACTGTTCAGAAAATATTCATGAAGTATTTTGAAATAAAAATGCTTCTCATCTTTTTATCTTCTCCTTGATTTCCAGTAGTATCAGCAATCATTCAGTATATTTCCATGATGCCAAATATGTAGACTACAGAGTGAATGTTATAAGCTTACACACGGTGGCAGAACAGGATCTCGCTATTACATGCACAGGCACATACAAAAAATAGAACCAGGAAACACAGGTGGGAAAGAAAGTCCTATTTTTCCATCAAGCTAATGATTCAACATTCCTGCCACTTTACTGAGATCAAACTACAGGGCATAAACTGTCGTGGATAAAAACTACTTGAATGATTTTTTAAAATTTGTGAAAATGGTAACTTCTCATGAATATGAATAACAGTACCACATTCCAATTAATTTACCTAATAAGTTATCAAGGTACATGCTGCATTGCTGCAATGGTACTATTGTATCATATTGCTATCACCATCTGAGATACTAGTGAGGATATCAAGAATCCAGTTACAAAAGGAGGTACAGAGGCCCAGGAGGTTAGGTTGTTTAATACTGAGGGTATAATAGTGGGAAATAGTGAACAGTAATCAATAACCAACAGGCTGGCACAGGTACTAATATTGTCCCAGTGATCCAAGGTTACCTTATTCATGTATTAATTTAGCGATTTTAATGAAAGCTGTGATAAAAACACAATAGGCTAAATGGTGTTCAGTCTTACCTTAGCAATTCTATCATTCCATTAGCATTTTATGCATTGACCTCTTGGTTCAGAAATCCTTACCACCAATCAGCACTATCCCACTGTCTGATGAAGGATCAGTGATCTGAAACATTAACTCCCCTTCTTTTACCACAGCTGCTGCCAATTCTGACAGGTATTTCCAGAACTTTCTATTTCACCATGCCAAGTCACTCTGACTAAATTCAGTGCATGGTATTGGCAAACATCTGCTTTGAAAATTAAAGCATTTGTTGATAAGTGTTGTAAATCTGGGAGTTGGTTCATTATGTCAATAGATAATATTGAAAATTGATAAAAATTGGTATTAGTTATTTGAATGTATTTAAACCAAGGTTCTCTCTAATCAATAAACATCATTACATTTGTAAGTACCACCTGTTAATCTTATCTCTTTATTGTTTCTGGCTGCTCACCTGCAAATGGGTATTCATTGTATAAATCAAAAGGAATCAAACAATAACTTGGGACACTTTCAGAAGGTTTTTGACGAGGTGCCACACATGAGGCTGCCTACCAAGTTGAGAGCCCATAGTACTACAGAAAAGTTACTAACATGGTTAGCGCATTGGCTGAGTGGTAGGAGGAAGCAAGTGGTTGGCTGCCAGTGGTGTTCCGGAGAAGTTGGTGTTGGGACCACTTCTTTTTATGCTGGATTTCAATGATTTAGATGATGGAATAGATGTCTTTGTTGCCAGGCTTGCAGATGATTAGGATTGGTTGAGGAAACAGATAGGCTGCATAAGGACTTAGACAAATTAGGAGAATGGGCAAGAAAGTGGCAAATGAAATAAAGTGTTGGAAAATACATGGTCATGCACTTAAGTAGTAGAAATAAATGTGCAGACTATTTTCTAAATGCGGAGAAGTCCAAAAATCAGATGCAAAGGGACTTGAGAGTCCTTGGCAGAACACCCTAAAGGTTAACTTGCAGGTAGAGTTGGTGGTGAGGAAGGCAGAAGTAACATTTGCATTCATTTCAACAAGTCTAGAACAGGGTTGTAATACTGAGGTTTTATTAGGCTCTGGTGAGCCTCACCTTGAGTACTGTGAACAGGTTTAGCTTCCTCATTTAAGGCAAGGTGCTGGCATTGGAGAGGGTTCAGAGGAGGATCACAGGATGATTCTGGGAATGAAAGTGTTACCATACAATGAACGTTTGACGGTTCTGGGTCTGTACTCACTAGAACTCAGAAGGATGATAGGAGAATCTCGTTTAAACCTTTCAAATGACGACAGAGTAAAAGTGGAAAAGATGTTTTACATGCTGGGGGAGTCTTTGAAAAGAGGGCTCAGTCTCAGGATGGGGGTTGGTGTCCACTTAAAACAAAGATGTTGAGAAATTTCTTCAACCAGAAGTTAGTGAATCTGTGGAATTTGTAACCACAGGCAGTTGTGGAGGACAGATCATTGGGTATATTTACAGAAAGAAGGCAGTGGGGCTGAGAAGGAGAAAAAGTATTAATCATGATTGAATGGCAGAACAGACTTGATGGGCCAAATGGCCTAATTCTGCTCCTATGTCTTATGGTCTTATCGCTCTTTTTATCTGCTAATGCTGAAACCTAAATCTCTGTTTAATTTTAAACTTTCTGAAACTTTGACTGCAGCAATTAAATTCCTAATGTAGACAATGCGTGCTTTAGTCTTCTTTTGTCATAACTTAAATGACGAAAGTAGATTATAAACTTAGTGTGAGTTGATTTGTGCTAATACTGATTTTCATAATGCACAATCGTCACTTACCTTCAATACATTTTAGTGATTAAGTGCAAACAGGGATGTTCTCAACTGGCCACTTCATTGGACATTAAGATTTTGTTTACTGAATACTTCTGTGAGTTTATGGATTTTGGGCTGCTAATGATTAAAATCACCATGAAATTTCTCTACATCGCACATTTTTTGGAATCACCTATGTTTGTTATTTCACTTCAACATTAAAGTCATCTAAAATGTTGGCCACAATATAAGCTGAGAAGTTTTCTATCATGTCCAGACATGCCTGGAAATGCGTTGGGATGCCAGTATGACCCATAACAATTGCCTCTTGTTATGCCTGAAAACAGTTTTCTGAAAACACAACAACAATGCTCACCCTTCGATATCAATTAGCTATGCAGTACATATGAAAGAAAACTATCTAAGTTCAGAAGTCTTGTTGAAACACATACTGTACAGTAACTACAACTGAACATTTGTGGTGATCTAAAAGTAGTAGTGCTGCTACTCGGAAAACTGCTCAGATACACCAAGTATTGTTGTTTCATTTGTGAATGGGACAACTGTGCTAATGAATCTCACTACATTGTGAAGGATTGGCCACTTCATGAGCAGTTAGTTCCAGGGCAGTAAAATGTACCTGTAGACCCAACAAAAATGTTTTTACCTCCTCTTCATATAAAACTGGGGCTTATAAAAGATTTTGTGATAGCTATGAACAAGGTAAGGGATGTTGATATAAGACAGGTGCTTCCCAGAAATACTGATGCGAAGATTAAGGAAACCATTTTTGTTGGTCTTCAAATGAAATAGGGAATTAATGACAGGCAATTCAAAGAACTTCTAGTGAGACTGGAGAAAATCGCATGGAATGCATTCAAGGATGTTGTTGAAAATGTTCTTGGAACTACAGAGCACTAAATGACAGCTGATTCACAACATGCTTCTTCAAACATACAAAACCATTAAGTACAACATATCACTAAAGATTTATTTTCTGAATTCCCATTAAACTCCTTCCCTGCAAATGCTAGTGCTGTAAGTGACAAGCACGGTGCAAGGTTTCCCAACACTCCAGTGATGGAGAAATGAAATCTGGAATCCATCAATGCCTAATGATTACTGTTAGACACATTAGCGAGAATTCTTGGACACTGAGTACGAACAATAATCAACAAAACAATTTTGAAATACTACAAAGCATCAATATTGCTATGAAATAAAATTATATTCAATAGAAGTTAATTTCTTGTTTCTCCAAATCCCTCCATGACACAAGTAGATTGAAATTATATTAGTATTCAGCTTTAAGGAGTTTATCACAACCACAAACTATTTCTGAGGAAGCAGCACATATGAAAAAGTTTGCTGTCCTGTCCATTGTTTTTGGTGCATATAATTGTAAAATTCCTCTGTGAAGATGTGAAATATAGAGGCTACCATAAAAGATGTAATTCTAAGAGGAAAATACATTGTATTAGCAACCCTGAACATTACAAATATTCCTTAAAATAAACAAGCTTACCATTTTTATGTTTTAGAGATTTGGATCTCCGTGGCGAATTAGGATTCTGAAAGACAGAAGCAGCTCTTTAAAGCAGATACAGCAAATATGTCTTATGCTATCAGGACAATTAACAGGCGCCTTCTCACACTTTTAAGTACAACTTATGTTAGACATACCTTGTCAGATTTTCTCTTCTTTGCTGGATGAAACAGAGAGAAAGAAAGAAAATCTTAGCTGATGCAGCAAAAGGTATTTCTAAAACAAAGCATATTTCATTAATTGAGAATCCACATTAGCTAGAATTAACTAGAGAGTGATGAGACTATAAAAAAAAATCATACCATGCATGCATTACCAAGTATGTGTTACTCTATGATTGAGGTATAATTGGTATTGTTGAAGATTACCTTTTTTCTCGGATCGATATGACCAGTCATTATCATTGATGTCATCATTGTCTTCCTGATCACTTTCAGATTTACCAAGATTGTTACTGCTGGCTATTCTACAATATAAATCAAAAGACACATTAACCTAACCTCTATTATATTAAACTCCTTGGCATAGAACATAAATTTGAAATATATTTTCTGTTGTAATATTAATGAAAGCATTAACTATCATTAAACTATTAAAAATCTCTAACAACTCTAGGATTTCTGCAGGTAGGTGATTTAAACCCAAAATAATAAATTTGCTGCCAGTAAATTTTGAGCCTCCACAACCAACTATTTTACAACAATAAAGTTCAGTAAATTTCAAAAGTTCTTTTGTAATTCTATTAATACATTACTTTGGTGAACAGGTTAAATGAAATACCAAGCCATAATGGTCTATTATCAATCTTCATTACTTTGAATTAAAATTAATTTTGAATGTTTTAAATTTCCTTATGAATATTTCGAAGTTTATTTATTTTTAGACGATTATATTTTAGTTTTTACCATAATCTAATATGAATGTTGAATTTGTATGCTGTATTTGTGAACTATGAACAGCTTTAGTTTTCTGATTTGCTGATACATCTTCAGAATACTGAAGCACATATCTTTCTGGTGGCACAGTAGTTGTTGGGTGCTATGGATGTTTATTAATCAGATGAGTACTTACACTGACATGGAAAAGGGCAAATTTATTCCCAGAAAAATATCTCTTTTGTTGTTTTGGATGGCTTTCATTTCCTGCCCACAAAATGCAGAACCATTTTGTTCACCTTATGTTCTATGGGCCATTTTGTTGACTATTATATGCTCTATTGTTGTTAGAGAGATATACAGTGGCATGCAAAAGTTTGGGCACTCCTGGTCAAAGTTTCTGTTACTGTGTATGGCTAAACAAGTAAAAGATTACCTGACTTCCAAAAGGCATAAAGGTAAAGATGATACATTTCTTTAATATTTTAAGCAAGATTACTTTTTTATTTC
Source organism: Hypanus sabinus (assembly GCF_030144855.1). Taxonomy (NCBI): domain Eukaryota; kingdom Metazoa; phylum Chordata; class Chondrichthyes; order Myliobatiformes; family Dasyatidae; genus Hypanus; species Hypanus sabinus. The sequence continues at coordinate 98,376 of NW_026779012.1, forward strand.
CATCTTTTACAGTTTCAAAATAACAAAAATGGAAAAGGGCCCAAAGCAAAAGTTTGGGCACCTTGCATGGTCAGTACTTAGTAACACCGGCTTGGCAAGTATCACAGCTTGTAAATGCTTTCTGTAGCCAGCTCGAGTCTTTCAATTCTTGCCAATTATGTCAGCATACTTCCAGATGCTTTACACTGCAATAGCTGCTAGAGATAATTTTGGACCTCAGGAATAATATCTTGAAGCACTGGAGGAAGATTGAACTTGCAGAGTTGGAATGACAAGCTGAAATGTACTACTTTAGCTGGAAATTCCAAATAGATAAGCTTTAAGAAGATCAGGTTCCAGCTCTGCAGTAGCCTCATTAACCTGAATAGGGATATCCTCTTTATATTTACATTTAAGTTTCATTATTCATTATAGTGTAGCGATGTGCTACACACAACGCTGAAATAATGACACGTAGTCGGTAAGTCGTATCGAGACTAGTTTATTCAGACTTCGCGGCGCTGGCATTTAATCCCTAGCGCCCGCACTCTCCGGGCGGAAATTACATCAGAGGTACATTACCAAAGCCTCCTCCCACGCGCTGGCTATTTGTGAGCTGGTTTGCCTGCGCAGAAAGTGGGTCGCCACATAAACCCCACACACAAGAACCGGCGATATACCCCCCAATGTCCTCAGTCTGGATCAGCCTCTGTTTGGGAGGTCTGCCTCTGCGCCGCAGTGCCTGAACCTCGACCAGCTGCGCCAAGTCCACATGGGCTGGTTTGAGTCGGCCCACCTTGAAAACCTCCTTTTTCCCCTCAATGTGCAGAACGTACGTGGACCCGTTGTTGTTGATCACCTTGATTGGCCCCTTGTACGGCTGCTGTAACGGTGCCCGGTGTCCGCCCCTTCATACAAACACAAACTTACAGTTCTGTAGGTCTTTGAGTACATGGGTTGGGGTCAGTCCGTGCTGTGAAGTCGGTCCGGGGGCCAGGTCACAGAGCCTCTCGCGTAGTCTGTCCAGGACTGCTGCAGGTTCTTCCTCGTGCCCCCTTGGGGCTGGTATGAACTCTCCTGGGACTGCCAGGGATGCGTCGTATACCAACTCGGCTGTCGAGGCATGCAGATCCTCTTTGGGCGCCGTGCAAATTCCAAGCAGGACCCAGGGAAGCTCGTCCACCCAGTTAGGTCTTCTCAGGCAGGCCATGGGAGCCAACTTCAAGTGACAGTGGAAGCGTTCCACTAATCCATTCGACTGTGGGTGGTAGGCAGTTGTGTGGTGCAGCTGAGTTCCCAACAGGCTGGCCACAGCTGACCACAGGCTGGAGGTGAACTGGGTGCCTCTTTTGGAGGTAATGTGGGCTGTAACCCAAAGCGTGCTACCCAGGTTGTGATCAGTGCTCGGGCGCAGGAATCGGCAGATGTGTCGGTGAGCCGAACTGCCTCTGGCCACCTCGTGAACCGGTCTACCATAGTTAGGAGGTACCGCGCTCCTCAGGACACTGGTAGGGGGCCCACGATATCCACATGAATGTGGTCGAACCTCCGGTGGGTGGGCATGATACTACACATGGTACGGGCTGCTGAGGGAAGGAAACGGTGGTAGAAGTTCACCATACTGTTACAAATGTGGAGCAACTCTGAGGGGCCAAAGGGTGCAAAGTCGTCCCCTCCTTTTTGAGAATCGCAAGATCGCTATTAATTCGGGTCTGGGACCCAGGAAATGAGAGAGATACACGTCAATAATGAGAGAGCGAGACGCAGGATCACAGCAAAGGCAGTTGTTATAGACAACGCAGAACACACAAGGTAGGGGAATGTCTCCTTACAAATGCGGAATGGAACCACTGATTACTGCTTTTGTCTCTTGGAGAAGGAATTGTGTATTGAGTACTGTTCTATTCATTGAAACCCCTCAGGGGACAACCAGAGTGGTCTGGTTGAGGGATTGCATCATCCCAACCTGACTGACATCTGAGACCCCATGAATGAGGATAAAAGAGGGTCTGGGGAACAACCCTCAGATACACCAGGAGAAATGCTAGAAAACCAGTGACAGTGTTTTATAGCAAAGCTGGTGAGAGCTCGTGTGCGTCCTCCCTTGCCTGGGTGGCGGGCTCATCAGGGAAGAACGGTTTAGCTAAAGGAGAGGTCATACTTGAACGGCCAAAACAACTAGACACCGACGGATCGAAATCATAAAGAAAGGTTGGCAAAACACTTAGCAGTAACTGTTCCTATTCTTCTATCTCTCTCTCTCTCTCTCTCTCTCTCTCTCCAACAATTGCAACACAGCGACAAACAAACGACGGCAGCCTGTGTGAACTGAAGCGAACTTTATATTTCCATTGGACAATTCATTATCCCCTAGACAACGATAGAGCTTATTTCTTATTGATTATTAAACCCTCACTTTTAGGTTTAGTATTGACGAAGTATATTATCTGTATATTTGTATTGATATTATTTTTGTGTATTTTTATTAATACTGTTAAAAATAGTACCATCAGACTTCAATGGACGTCTCTATCTTTGCTGGTAAGATACCCAGTTACGGGGTTCGTAACAACTTGGGGCCTCGTCTCGAGATTTGTACCAAATTGGAGGGCCAGTAAATCGGGCTTTTAAGTCCAAACTTGGATCTGGTTGCACGGATATCCAGACGGGAAACCAGCAAAGATGGACATAGATGAATTTATAAAGCACCTGACACCGGAGGCGCTAGAGGCGGCCACAAAGTCAGACTTGGTAAATATAGCGAAAGGACTAAAGCTCACAGAGGTGAGGTCGTCAATGAAAAAGCGAAAAGTGAGGAGGGCCATAACTCAGTATTATATTGTGAAGAATGTGTTTTCTGCTGAGGTATTGGAAAATATCCCTGAAAAGGTACCAGCTAGTGGGACGGCTCAGTTAGAGTTGGAGAAATTGAGGCTGGACGCGGAACAGAGGAAAAGGGAGTATGAGCTCCAGCTAAAGGAGTTAGAGGTGAAGAGGGAGCATGAAATTAGGTTAAAACAGCTGGAAGCAGCTGAAAAGGGAGAAGGAAATAGCTGAAAAGGAGAGGGAGTATGAGGAGAAGGAGAAACAGAGGAAACATGAGCCGGACATGGAGACGTTCAGGCAAGAGCAAAGAGCTCAAGGGCCAGACCGAGAGGAGAGATTTAATGTTAGTAGGGAGTTTAGGTTAGTACCTCCATTCGAGGAGACGGATGTTGATAGTTATTTCTTGCATTTTGAAAAGGTGGCAGTGAGTCAGAAGTGGCCAAGAGATCAGTGGGTGGCGTTGTTACAAAGTGTGTTAAAAGGGAAGGCACAACAGGCATATGCGGCGTTGTCCATGGAGGAGGAGGAGTCTGGGAATTACGAAGTAAAATAGGCCATTCTTCAGACCTATGAATTGGTACCTGAAGCCAAAAGACAAAAGTTCAGAAATTTAAAGGAAGGGTGGAATCAGACGTATGCAGAGTTTGCCTATGAGAAGGATGTGCTCTTGAATCGTTGGTGTGCAGCAGAAATGGTGGAAGATTTTCAGCATTTAAGGGAGTTAATTCTGATTGAAAAATTTAAAGGTTGTGTTTCAGATGATATCCGGATGTATTTGAATGAGAACCCGAATAAGTCCACCTCCGAATTTGCCAGGTTCGCAGATGAATATGCCCTAACCCACAAGACAAAGTTTTCCTCAAATTAAAGTTATCAGAAAGACCGTTGGAACGGTAGAGAAAGCCCGTTGGCTGAGGTAGAAATTCAGACGGGAGCTAGTGGTAAGATTGAGGAGGAGGAAAGGCAAGACAGCAGGAGAGGTCCTGGCTTGACCTGTTTTAATTGATGAAAGGTGGGTCATATTGCATCTAAGTGCTTTGCTCCGAGGAAGGAGACAGGAAAAGGGAAAGCAGCAGTCCCTACAGCATGTATTGTGTGATCAGTAAATCGATGAGAAAGCCCCAGGTAGATAGAATACGAGAGGGGCTGAGAAATTTATTTCAGAAGGGACCATGTCTGTGAAAGAGGGAGAAACACCAGTACCAGTGCGGATCTGGAGAGACTCTGGAGCTGAGCTGTCATTGATTCTCAGTACGGTACTAGATTTTGGTCCCGAGACTGGAGAGGTAGCTTTGAGAGGCATAGGAAAAGGGACAGAAGCTGTGCCTTTGCATAGGATCATTATAAATTGTGAGCTGGTATCTGGACCAGTTGAAATAGGGGTACGATCAGAATTTCCGAGAACTGACGTAGACATCCTTCTGGGTAACAATTTAGCTGGTGGTGAAGTTTGGTTGGCCATGGAGCTGACGAGCCAGCCTGTAAGTGTTGAGGGCCCTAGATTCCAAGATCTATCCCACATGCGCGACCACTCGCTGCATGTCGAGAAAGGCAGCTGAGAACGAGACCAGTTTAAATCAGTCCAGTGTTGATTTGACTGAGACGCTTTTACCGACCCTGTACCAAGAGGGGTTAGAGGGTGGTAAAACAGAGAATAGGGAGGTTAAAGAGAGTAAAGGAGAGGAGGTAGACCTACCCTTAGCCAGGAGAAATTTGTAGAGGCACAGAGTAAAAATGAGAAACAGATAAGGCTGTTAGAAAGTCCAGGGTTGGACATGGATGATCTGTCGGGCTTGACAGAACTGTTTGAAGAAGTTGAAAATTTTAAAGGTGTTCCCGATAATGAAATGAGGGCAGTCCTCAATGAAAAGGATGCCGTTACGTTGAAGAAATTTGCTGGGGTGGCAGATGAGGTTGTTTCAGCCCGCAGGGTTGAGTTTACTCCGGAAGGGAGTTGCCCAGAGAGTAACTGGGAGGATCAGGGGAACTTAGAATTTGAAAAGGGGATGGGTATTGAAAGCCTGGAAGAGGCAGATGTCCCTTTTGAGGGTGTTCAAGATGTGGATGCACGTGGTACTGAACCTAGTAATGAAACTCAGGAAACTGAGGTATCTGATTTAGTTGAAAAGGAACACAGTCCTTTCGGGTCAGATGGACTTGGTTCAGTGAAGAAAGGGTTAACCTTGGTACTAGTAGGAAGTGAGAATTCCCAGTTGTTTGTGTTCGAAGGTGTGTTAGAAGTTAGTGAGGAGATAAAAGGTGGTGATGTGGGTATTATTATTGAAGGGAAAGGGAAAAATGTAGTTCCTAAATTGAATGAAGAAAATTTAAGGTCAGGATTGGTGTCAGAAGCTGTAACCAGGCTGAAGGGACAATGGCTTGTTAACACGGTACCTGTGAATCAATTACAGGTTGATTTGGAATGTAAAGGTGCCTCACATGCTGTTGTTATTCAAGAGAGTGCTGTGAAGAGGCAGAATTTGAAATGCTGTTTGGACAAAGAGGGGTCGCTTACAGATATTAAACTGAAAACCAATAGAATGAAGGGTCCTGAAGATAAAACTAACAACTTGCTTAAAAATAAAGAATTGTGTGGGAATTCGGAAAATGGGCTAAGTTTGGAAAACATTGTTGATAAAATAACTCCTATGAAAGGAGCATGCAAAAACCTGGTATACAAGCTAACCACATGGGAGTTAACTAGAAAAGGGGTACGGGTTGACGGGATGCCACTTTAAATAACAGGATCCGGTTTTAAGGGATTTCGACAAAGCATGTAAATAATAAAGACAACCCCATGGAAGATTGACTGTTAAGTTTGAAAGTAAAAAAAAGATTAGTATTTGCATGAACTTTTGTAATATACACGTAAGCTAAGATCACAACTCTTTAGTTTTGTTTTGCTGAAGAAAAGGAATAAAAATAGGTGGTTATTAAATTGGAGTCTAATGCTACAAGAATTTATTAAGGTACAAGATATTAAGATATTAAAGGAAGTGACAATATAATCGCTAACTGTTTAGATGCTGGATTGAATGTTTAACTGTATTACTCTGTAGTGAAAAAAAACTCTTTTGTATTGTGTTAGATTCTGAAATCCTGTAAGACTCTGTATTAATTAATTTTTACCTGTGGCAAAAATCCTAGAAGGAAGTGGGTGTTACGAAGGTGCTGCAACTCTGAGGGGCCGAAAGGTACAAAGTTGCCCCCTCCTTTTTGAGAATTGCAAGATCGCTATTATTTCGGGTCTGGGATCCAGGAAATGAGAGGGAGACACGCAGAATACACAAGGTTTGCAATGTGTCCTGGCCTCAGTGAAAACAGATCCACTGCTAACGACCATTGTCTCTTGGAGACAGAATTGTGTATTGAGTACTGTACTATTCATTGAAACCCCAGAGTGGTCTGGTTGAGGGATTGCATTATCCCTGAGGGAACAGGGGAAGTTCCCCTTGGGAACATGGGAAGTAGAGTCTGTGTGGATTGAGCTGAGGAACAGTAAGGGTAAAAAGACCCTAATGGGTGTTGGGTACAGGCCCCCAAACAGTAGCGTGGATATTGGGTACATTGATTAGGGAGTTAACACTGGCATGTGCTAAAGGTAATGCAGTCGTTATGGGAGATTTCAACATGCAGGTGGACTGGGAGAATCAGTTAGGTGCTGGACCCCAGGATAGAGAGTTTGTGGAGTGTCTAAGGGATGTATTTTTGGAACAGCTTGTGCTTGAGCCAACCAGGAACGAGGCTATTTTGGACTTGGTGATGTGTAATGAACAGGAATTGATAAGTGATCTTGAAGTAAAGGAGCCATTAGGAAGTAGTGATCATAACATGATAAGTTTTTATCTACAATTTGAGAGGGATAGGGGCAGATCAGAGGTGTCAGTGTTGCAATTAAATAAAGGAGACTACGGAGCCATGAGGGAAGAGCTGGCCAAAGTTAAATGGGCGGATGCCCTGGCAGGAAAGACAGTGGATCAGCAGTGGCAGATATTCTTGGGCATAATACAAAAGATGCAAATGCAGTTCATTCCAATGAGAAGGAAGGATTCAAAGAGGGGGAAGGGGCCACAGTGGTTGACAAAGGAAGTCAGAGATCGTATAGCATTAAAGAAAAAGAAGTATGACAGGGCTATGAGTGGGAATACAGATGATTGGGAAAGTTTTAAGGAACAGCAGATCTTAACTAAAAAAGCAATACGGAGAGAAAAAATCAGGTATGAGCTCAGTCTAGCCAGGAATATAAAAGGGGATAGCAAAAGCTTTTTTAGCTATGTGAAGAGAAAGAAGATAGTTAAGAACAATGTTGGCCCCTTGAAGAATGAATTGGGAGAAATTGTTATGGGAAACAGGGAAATGGCAACAGAATTTAATGCATACTTTAGATCTGTCTTCACCAGGGAGGACACAAGCAATCTCCCAGACGTATGGATGGGCCAGGGTCATAAGATATCAGAGGAATTGAGACAGATTGACATTAGGAAAGAAACTGTGATGAGTAGACTGGTAGGACTGAAGGCTAATAAATCCCCGGGTCCAGATGGTCTGCATCCGAGGGTTCTAAAAGAGGTGGCTCAGGAAATTGCGATTGCATTGGTAATCATTTTCCAATGTTCTTTAGATTCAGGATCAGTTCCTGAAGATTGGAGAGTGGCTAATGTTGTCCCACTTTTCAAGAAGGGAGGGAAGGAGAAAACAGAGAACTATCGCCCTGTTAGCCTAACGTCAGTCGTGGGGAAGATGCTTGAGTCCATTATTAAGGATGAAATAGTGGCACATCTAGATGGCAGAAATAGGATTAGGCCGAGCCAGCATGGATTTACCAAGGGCAAATCATGCTTGACTAATCTGTTGGAGTTTTTTGAGGGTGTAACAAGGATGTTAGACGAGGGTAAGCCAGTAGATGTTGTGTACCTAGATTTTCAGAAGGCATTCGATAAGGTGCCACATAGGAGATTGGTGAGTAAAATCAGAACTCATGGCATTGGGGGCAGGGTTTCAACATGGATAGAAAACTGGTTGGCAGATAGAAAGCAAAGGGTAGCAGTGAATGGGTGTTTCTCAGACTGGCTGGAGGTGACTAGTGGGGTACACAGGGCTCTGTATTGGGACCACAGCTCCTTACGATTTATGTCAATGATTTAGATGAGGGCATTGAAAACTATATCAGCGGTACAGACTCGAGGGGCCGAATGGTCTACTTCTGCACCTATTGTCTATTGTCTATCCCAACCTGACTGACATCTGAGACCCCGTGAGTGAGGATAAAAGAGGGTCTGGGGAACAACCCCTTTAGATGCACCAGGAGAAACACTAAAAATCCAGTGACAACGTTTTATAGCAAAAGCCGTGGGGGCTTGTATGCGTCCTCCCTTGCCTAGGTGGCGGGCTCATCACGGAAGAACGGTTTAGCTAAAGGAGAGGTCACAATTGAACGGCCACGACAAGACACCTGACGGATCAGAATCATAAAGGAAAGCCGGCAAATTTTTCTCCAAATCTCTCTCTCTCTCCAATTGCAACACAGCAGTCCCCAACTGCTGCAGCCTGTATGAACTGAACGAACTATATATTTCCATCAGACAATACATTATCCCCTAGACAACGATAGAGTTTATTTCTTATTATTATTATACCCGCACTTTCAGATTTAGTATTGACGACGTATATTTGTATATTTGCATTGATACTATTAATGTGTATTTTTTCTAATAAATACTGTTAAAAATAGTATCATCAGACTTCAACGGACGTCTCTATCTTTGCTGGTAAGTCACTCAGTTACGCCGTTCGTACACCATCAAATCCCGGTACACCCTGAAGACATCCCCAAAACAGCACTCATCACCCCGTTTAGCCTGTTCCAGTTCCTCTGAATGCCATTCGGCCTGAAGAATGCCGCACAGACGTTCCAGTGGCTATCGATGCGGTGGGACGCAACCTGGACTTCGCATTCATCTATTTGGACAACATCCTTATAGCCAGCAGTTGTCATCAGGAGCAACTGTCCCACCTCCACCATTTCTACTCCTGCCTGAGTGATTTCAGCCTGACGATCAATCCGGCCAAATGCCAGTTCGGTCTCCAAAGACGGGGCAACACCTCTGCCCACCAAGGTAGTCGTGATCTGCCACTTTGCCCGGCCCAACACGGTCAAAGGCCTACAGGAATTCGTTGGTATGGTGAACTCCTACCACCATTTCCTCCCCTCAGCAGCCCGTATCATGCGCCCTTTGTACACCCTGATGTCGGGTAAAGGCAAGGACATTACTTGGGACGAGGAGGCCGCGGCCGCTTTCATTAAAGCCAAGGAAGCCTTGGCAGATGCCGCGATGCTGGTGCACCCCAGAACGGACATTCCGACCACCCTCATGGTGGACGCATCCGACACAGCAGTCAGTGGGGTGCTGGAGCAGCTCATCGAGGGGCGCTGGCAACCCCTGGCGTTCTTCAGCAAGCACCTATGACCACCCGAACTCAAGTACAGTGCTTTCAACCGGGAGCTGTTGGCACTGTATCTGGCAATCCGGCATTTCAGGTACTTCTTAGAAGGCAGGCCATTCACCGCGTTCACGGACCACAAACCGTTGACCTTCGCGTTCACGAAGGTGTCCGATCCCTGGTCAGCTTGCCAGCAGGGACATCTGTCCTACATCTCCGAGTACACGACGGACATCCAGCATGTCTCGGGGAAGGACAACGTCGTAGCAGACGCACTCTCAAGACCAGCTGTCCAGGCCCTGTCCCTGGGGGTGGACTATGCAGCACTGGCAGAGGCACAGCAAGCAGATGACGAGATGCCCAGTTACAGGATCACAGTCTCGGGTTTGCAGCTGCAGGACTTTCTCGTAGGCCCAGGTGAGAGGAGCCTCCTGTGCGACGTGGCTACCAGCCAACCTCGCCCCATCGTCCTGGCAGCCTGGAGGCGGCGAGTTTTTGACTCCATACACAGTTTGGTGCACCCATCTATCAGGACAACCGTCCAGCTGGTCTCCAGCAAGTTTGTTTGGCACGGACTCCGCAAACAGGTCAGTGAATGGGCCAAAACGTGCATGCACTGCCAGACGGCCAAGGTGCAGCGGCACACCAAAGCCCTGCTGCAGCAGTTCCACCCCGCCCGCTGGCATTTCGACCACATTCATGTGGTTATCATGGGCCCCCTGCCAGTGTCGCGCAGAGCGTGGCACCTCCTCACTATCGTGGACCGGTTCACAAGGTGGCCAGAGGTGATCCCGCTCACCGACACCACCTCCGAATCTTGCGCCCGGGCACTGATCACCACCTGGGTGTCCCGCTTTGGTGTACCGGCCCACATTACCTCCGACAGAGGCACCCAGTTCACCTCCAGCCTGTGGTCAGCTATGGCCAGCCTGTTGGGAACGCAGCTACACCACACAACTGCCTACCACCCACAGTCGAATGGATTAGTGGAGCGTTTCCACCGTCACCTGAAGTCGGCTCTCATGGCCCGCCTGCGAGAAGCCAACTGGGCAGACGAGCTTCCCTGGGTCCTGCTCGGAATCTGCATGGCGCCCAAAGAGGATCTGCACACCTCGTCGGCCGAGTTGGTGTATGGCTCACCCCTGGTCGTCCCAGGAGAGTTCATACCAGCCCCAAGGGGGCAAGAGGAAGAACCCGCAGCAGTCCTGGGCAGACTACGCGAGAGGCTCGGTAACTTGGCCCCCATACCCACTTCACAGCACGGGCAGAACCCGACCTGTATACCCAAAGACCTGCAGAACTGTAAGTTTGTGTTTGTATGAAGGGGCGGGCATCGGCCACCGCTGCAACGGCCCTACGAGGGGCCGTTTACGGTGCTCCGGAACAACGGGTCCACGTTCGTGCTGGACATTGGGGGGAGACAGGAGGTTTTCATGGTGGACCGACTCAAACCGGCCCATGTGGACCTGGTGCAACCGGTCCAGTTTCTGGCACCGCGGCGCAGAGGCCGACCTCCCAAACAGGGTCCGGCCTGGGCTGTGGACATTGGGGGGTGTAACGCCGGTTCGGGGGGGAGGGGGGTTATGTGGCGACCCACTTCCTAGCGCACTCGAACCAGCTCACAAATAGCCAGCGCGCCGGCACAAAATCCAACCCCAAAAGGGTGCCAAGTCTGCTTCACCAGCAAGGGAAAAAGCCCGCGCGCGGGACAGGACTGTGAATACGTGCCCCCTACAGCATCCACGCCCGGGGAGGGCGGAATCAGGAAGGCTTTAAAACGAGGCCGCGAAGTTCCAATAAAATCTTTTTGTAACTGCAGTTCATCGACTCCGTGTTGTTATTTCAGCGCTGTGTGTAGCACACCACTACAATCCAACCACAGGATGACTCACGTTTGCTGGAATTTCCCAACATCTTCAAACTCAGGTAACGGCCTACTGCCAGCCGGAGATGGCCACCGCTCTGCACAATGTGGATCAACTCATTTGCTTTTTTGCAGTCAATGGAAAAAGCGTCTCTTACCGCAGCAGGTGTAACTTCTGGATGTTGCTCCATTCCATTCATCACCAGCCGCTCAATTACATTGTAGTCGATGATCAGTGGCTCTGCTACTCCTGGCTCATTAGAGACAAGCACTGGCACAAGCAGCTCTGGTGGGGGGCCCCTATTTGATCCCAACTTGAGCTTCAGCTCAACCCATCCTGCAAAGGGTGTCTGGTTTGCTGCTTTGCCCACAAGTTTCTCATTCTCACACAGGAGCTCATCTGTGTTCCGTACCCCGATGTGTGGAAAACAGGACTCTGTTCACTTTTCATTAATAATAGTGACCTGTGAGCCGGTATCCCATACTGCTTGTGTTGCTACTCCCTCAAAGAAACAATCCACCATGCACTTCTTCCCAATGAGAGCTGTCAGCTTGGCTTGGTGACATAAAGAAAGATGACTGGCGTAAGTAGCATCCACCATCTGTTGTTCAGCCTTCCCAATTTTCTCTAACTCCACCTCCAGCTGCCCGATTCTCTTGCAAAGAAGCTCATGCACCTTGTCATCTGGTCCAGCTGAGCTTGGAGCTGATGATTCTGGGATTGTGACAGGCCGAATTGTCACATTGCCATCAGATTTCCCTGCCAGCCTTCTTTGTCCTCTACAACCTCTTGAGAGGTGCCCTGTCTGCCTGCACCTGAAGCAGTGTTCACACTGGTCACCTGTTCCCTGCTCCTGACATGCTTTACATCCTCTCCTAACACACATTCTTACTTGGCCGGTGGGTCCTTGAGAGTTAGCTATACTTCTCCTTATTTCAGCCATTTCTTCTCTCAGCAGCCTGACTGTTTCATTAAGCTCTGTGTCTCTTGAACTAGTTACAACAGGTGCTTTACGGCTCTTAGGCTTCACAACTTCATCTGACTGCTCTAGAACCCCCACTCTGGCTTCGGTTGCACCCTGACTCTGCTGACTGCTCTAGAACCTCCACTCTGGCTTCGGCTGCACCCTGACTCTGCTGACTGCTCTAGAACCTCCACTCTGGCTTCGGCTGCACCCTGACTCTGCTGACTGCTCTAGAACCTCCACTCTGGCTTCGGCTGCACCCTGACTCTGCTGACTGCTCTGCATTTCTGTCTGTAATTCATTTACTTTTGGGACTCTGCTGCTTGTGTTCTTTCTTTGCTTGGACTGTCTTTCTGATTCAACACCGGCTGCTTCATTCATCCTGTCCATGAGTATTTCATTTGTCACTCTCTGATCGTCGAGATAAGGCTTAAGCTGAAACTTGATATGGTCACTTGACAGCCCAGTACTAACTGACCTCAAGATTCTCTACTGAATGAGCTCGGGACTGTACTGCTCGTCTGATCCTACTTCTTTTGAAGCAAGTAACAGCCTCTCTTTTAACTCAATTGCTCTAAAGAGGAAATTTTGGGGAGACTCACGACTGTCTTGTGTTATGTTTAACAGTCTGTGATATAAATCTATAGAGCTGTCCTTGTTGAAATGTCCCTTTAATATTGTCTTCAGTCGAGGAAGGGCCAGGTCACTTTTTATCTTGAGCATATCACGAATACTCAAGCCTGGACTGATTAACTTGATCACCGCTTCCATGACCTCCGCCTCACTGTGTCCCCTACTCAGGCCTCTGTCAATCTGATGTATTAGGTTTGTGTATCAGAGTTTGTCCTTCTGTCCCTTTTCCCCGATCTGACCCCAGATCTTGAATACCCTCCTTATTGTCACTTCCAGGAGCCGGTTTGCAGCTGTAGGCAACACATGCACTGTTCACTCTTTCATTCAGACTCCTAACCTTATCCTGCAGAGCTTGACTGTTTAGCTGGAGCTGTAAGTACTTTTCTGCCAAGCTCATTTCTTCAGCTGTTCTCTGGCTGGTTTGTGCTGTGTTGTCTGCTTTTTTCCATTACCAGTGTTTCCGGTATTTCCTCTCATTTGCTCAATTGATTCCAACATTGTCCTTAGATGGTACTTCACAACCTCCTCCCCTTCATCATTAATTACATTGTCCATAGATTCAGTAATTAGACTAATTAATGTTGGTCTTGTGGTAACATTTTCACATGGGATCGTAGCTTCCACACACACCTCTTTGAGCTGATCCAGTTGCAAAAGCCATTGTCTCTGAGACAAGGCCTCTGCCAACTCCTCCAAATCCATTATGTGTGGTATAGCCGCACCCTGAAGCTGCATGCTTCTGCTATCAATCAACAGCGATTCCTGTCCTCATTGTTGCCACACTGAGGGCTACATTAATAATCCCAACGGTGCCTCGAATATTTGTTGCACAGTTGGACACAAGAAAGACTTCCAGGCGTGCAGAAGTTTAAAATAATGTCTTGATTTACCTTTCTGGAAATACTGGAACACAAGCGCATCAGCTTACCAAACATGCTGCAGGGTCGTTTTCGAATACTCTATCACATGCAAACACCATCCCCCAGGACCCCACAGCTGCCCCCAAATACCTGTATAAGCTTTGCTGCTCGTGACCGTCAATTAACCTACTAAAATATTACCGTTGCTAGTGCAACTGAATGTAAATTAAACTGTATTACACAAAATAACAACTCAAAGCAATAAAAATAATATAACCATCATATAAGAAAATTAGGGGGGTATCCAATGTCCATTAATATGCTCCACCTTACTATAGGTCCCACATCTGGATCTGTACTCCTGGAGTTTAGCAGAATGAGGGAGATTTAATTAAAGCTCATTGAATGTGTTAGATTGATTTAACAATAGACAATAGATGCAGGAGTAGGCCATTCGGCCCTTCAAGCCAGCACCGCCATTCACTGTGATTATGGCTGATCATACACAATCAGTACCCAGTTCCTGCCCTCTCCCCATATCCCTTGACCCCGCTATCTATAAGAGCTCTATCTAACTCTCTCTTGAATGCATCCAGAGACTTGGCCTCCACTGCCCTCTGGGGCAGAGCATTCCACATATCCACCACTCTCTGGGTGAAAAAGTTTTTCCACATCTCTGTTCTAAATGGCCTACCCCTTATTCTTAAACTGTGGCCTCTAGTTCTGGACTCACACATCAGCGGGAAAATGCTTCCTGCCTCCAGCGTGTCCAATCCCTTAATAATCTTATATGTTTCAATCAGATCCCCTCTCATCCTTCTAAATTCCAGTGTATACAAGTCCAGTCACTCCAATCGTTCAACATATGACAGTCCCGCCATTCCAGGAATTAACCTTGTGAACCTACGCTGCATTCCCTCAATAGCAAGAATGTCCTTCCTCAAATTTAGAGACCAAAACTGCACACAATACTCCAGGTGGGGTCTCACCAGGGCCCTGTACAGCTGCAGAAGGACCTCTTTACTCCTATACTCAATTTCTCTTGTTATAAAGGCCAGCATGCCATTAGCTTTCTTCACTGCCTGCTGTACCTGCATGCTTGCTTTCATTGACTGATGTACAAGAACACCTAGATCTCGTTGTACTTCCCCTTTTCCTAACTTGACTCCATTTAGGTAGTAATCTGCCTTCCTGTTCTTGCCACCAAAGTGGATAATCTCACATTTATCCACATTAAACCGCATCTGCCATACATTTGCCCACTCACCCAACCTGTCCAAGTCACCCTGCATTCTCATAACATCTTCCTGACATTTCACACTGCCACCCCAGCTTTGTGTCATTGGCAAATTTGCTAATGTTACTTTTAATCCCTTCATCTAAATCATTAATGTATATTGTAAACAGCTGTGGTCCCAGCACCGAACCTTGCGGTACCCCACTGGTCACAGCCTGCAATACCGAAAGGGTCCCGTTAATCACTACTCTTTGTTTTCTGTGAACCAGTCAATTTTCAATCCATGTCAGTACTCTGCCCCCAATACCATGTGCCCTAATTTTTCCCACTGATCTCCAATGTGGGACTTTATTAAAGGCTTTCTGAAAGTCCAGGTACACTACATCCACTGGCTCTCCCTTGTCCATTTTCATAGTTACATCCTCAAAAAACTCCAGAAGATTAGTCAAGCATGATTTTACCTTCGTAAATCCATACTGACTCGGACTGATCCTTCTACTGCTATCCAAATGTATCTAATTTCCTCTTTAATAATTGACTCCAGCATCTTTCCCACCCTTGACATCAAGCTAACCGGTCTATAATTCTCTGATTTCTCTCTCCCTCCTTTCTTGAAAAGTGGGACAACATTAGCTACCCTCCAATCAGCAGGAACTGTTCCTGAATCTATAGAACATTGGAAAATGATTACCAATGCGTCCACGATTTCTAGAGCCACCTCTTTAAGTACCCTGGGATGTAGACCATCAAGTCCCGGGGACTTATCAGCCTTCAGACTCAACAATCTATCCAACACTGTTTCTTGCCTAATATAAATTTCCTTCAGTTCATCCATTACCCTGGCTCCTTTGGCCACTATTACATCTGGGAGATTGTTTGTGTCTTCCCTAGTGAAGACAGATCCAAAGTACCTGTTCAACTCATCTGCCATTTCCTTGTTCCCTAAAATAAATTCACCTGTTCCTGTCTTCAATGGCCCAATTTTTGTCTTAACTATTTCTTTGCTATTCACATACCTAAAGAAGCTTTTACTATCCTCCTTTATACCCTTGGCTAGTTTACCTTCGTACCTCATATTTTCTCCCCGTATTGCCTTTTTAGTTATCTTCTGTTGCTCTTTAAAAGTTTCCCAATCCTCTGGTTTTCCGCTCATCTTTGCTATGTTATACTTCTTCGCTGTTACTTTTATACTGTCCTTTACATCCCTCGTCAGCCACGGCCGCCCCTTACTCCCCTTAAGATCTTTCTTCCTCTTTGAACTGATCCTGCACTGTGAGGGATTATTTGCAGGAATAATGCAGAAGGCATTATTCCCAGAAATACCTGCCATTTTTGTTCCACTGTCTTCCCTGCTAGCGTATTGTTCCATTGAACTTTGGCCAGCTCCTCCCTCATAGCTCCATAGTTCCCTTTGTTCAACTGTAATACTGACACATCCGATTTTCCCTTCTCCTTCTCAAATTGTAGATTAAAACATCATATTATGGTCACTACCTCCTAATGGTTTCTTTACCTTCTTTACCTGATCAAATCCGGTTCATTGCACAACACTAGATCCAGAATTGCCTTCTCCCTGGTAGGCTCCAGTACCAGCTGTTCGAAGAATCCATCTCGGAGACACTCCACAAACTCCCTTTCTTGGGCTCCAGTACCAACCTGATTTTCCCAGTCTTCCTGCATGTTGAAATCCCCCATTACAACCATAGCATTACCTTTGCGACATGCCAATTTTAACTCTTCATTCAACTTACACCCTACATCCAAACTGCTGTTTGGGGGCCTGTAGATAACTCCCATTGGGGTCTTTCTACCCTTTGAATTTCTCAGTTCTATCCATACTGACTCTACATCCCCAGATTCTATGTCCCCCCTCGCAAGGGACTGAATATCATTCCTCACCAACAGAGCCACCCTCTGCCTGTCAGTCTGTCTTTTCGATAAGATGTATATCCTTGAATATTCATTTCCCAGGCCCTGTCTGCTTGAAGCCATGTCTCATTTATTCCCACATCGTACCTGCCAATTTCCAACTGAGCCTCAAGCTCATCTACTTTATTCCTTATACTTCGTTCATTCATATATAATACTTTTAATTCATTACTCCCCTCATCTTTCACATCAATTCCTATTTCACTTTGCCATACTGTATGATCTCTTGAGTTTTCTACTCCATTGATTCTGTTGTCCTTTTTAACTTTTCTTATTTTCACTTTCCCTTTAACTCCATCCTTACATTTCCAGTTCTTCCCCTCCCCCCCACTACTTAGTTTAAACACATCCGTGTTGCAGTGGCAAACCTGTCTGCCAGAATGCTGGTCCCCTGCCTATTAAGATGCAACCTGTCCCTTTTGTACAATTCATCCCCACCCCAAAACATACCCCAGTGGTCCAAGAATGTATATCCTTGCTTTTTGCACCATTTGATACTTTCAATAGTAGTTCAGCCTAGGACCAATGAGTAAACCTCAGAATACAAGGATGTCCATTTAGAACAAGGATTGGCGAAGTGGTCAATCTGTGGAACTCATTGCAACAGACAGCTGTGGAAGCTGAGTCACTTGGTACGAAGAGTCTCGGCCCAAATCGTAGACAGCGCTTCTCCCTATAGATGCTGCCTGGCCTGTTGTGTTCTGCCAGCATTTTGTGTGCGTTGTATGAATTTCCAGCATCTGCAGATTTCCTCACGTTAAGGTAGAGGTTGACATGTTCTTGATTAGTAAAGGTGATAAAGTTTTAACGGAATTGGGGGATTCGCAGATTCCTGTAAATAATCGGTTAAGATTGAATACCAACTGTGCCTGTGTATTCTGGTCTGAGCAGCTGCTTCTTTTGAATAATGACTAAGGGTACATCCACACTAGGCATTTTTAAAAATGCCTCTGTCCACATTGAAATGGATATTTCGGTGAATCTCCTCCTACTGCACATGCGCAGGACACATCTGCCAAAAATAAGTGACACATTAGGTGTCAAATCTCGCTGTGAAGGACTTGCTGTGCATTTGTTCAGTTACAGACTAGGAAAACTTAAACAACAAGCAGCTGTTAGCTCTCGCACAGGAGGACTTAAAAGTAATACTGGAGTGTATGGAGGCAACCGACAGGGAGTTCACAGACTGTATGATCCAGCTGATGACGAACATTGAAAAACTGACTAACTCTGTTGCATTAATAAAGCACTTTGCTAAATGTGTAAAACATGTCTACATCAGTGTTATCTTGTATTTCTATACAATGTTACATTAGGCTGTTACACATCTATTATCAGAGAAGAACTTGACTAAATAGGTAAACCACCTTCATACGAGCAAGGACAGTAAATGGCAAAGTGAGTACAGTATACTTATTTATTCAGTAAGTTATGGGTCAAAGTATTTGGTGAGTACATTTCTAACTCTTCTGGCTTCAGTCTTGTTGTCGTCTGTTCTGAAATTGTTAGGTTGCGTTCAAGAAAACAATAAAATAGTGCGCTGTGGTCTGATAGCATTCTCAGATTTCTTCGGTTACCCTGAGAAGAAGCTTCGGTTACGGATTTATCAGGTGTAGTGTGGATGTAGCCTGAGTGTCTAGACAAGAACATGCAGGATGTAAGAATTAATTATACTCTGTTCTCTGTTTACCTTAGCCTGATGTGTTAAATACTCTTTGTCAAGTACTTTACCTCTATTTTCTTGGGACTGTTGCCAAGCTTTTGTGACAAAGGTAACGTCCACACTACACCAGATACACCAGGCTTTTTCTCTTCGTTTTGACCCTCTGTCCACACTAAAACGGCGTTTTCCTCCCCCAAAAATTGATATTTTCTGAAATGCCCTTTGGAGTGTGTAAATTTGAAAACACCATTTGGGCAGAGCAGTGTGGACACGGTAACCGGAGAAATCTAAAAACACTGTCATGTCGTGCCGGAACAGATGGTGACGGCAGCTCGCCACTTCATTGTTTTCTTGAACGCAGCCTAACAATTTCAGAACAGACAGCAATGAGACCGAAGCCAGAAGAGTTAGAAATGTACTCACCAAATACTTTGACCCATAACATTCTGAATAAACAAGTATACTCACTTTGCCCTGTTTTCTGTCCTCACTCAATATGAAGGTGGTTTACCTATTTATGTAAGTACTTCTCTGACAATAGATGTGTAACAGCCTAATGTAACACTGTATAGAAATACAAGATAACACTGATGCAGACATGTTTTATACATTTAACAAGCTGCTTTATTAATGCAACAGAGTTAGTCAGTTTTTCAATGTTCATCGTCAGCCGGGTCATACTGTCCGTGAACTCCCTGTCGGTTGCCTCCATACGCTTCAGTATTTGTTTTTTTTAGGTTTAAGACCTCCTGCGTTTTTCTTGTCTGTAACTGACAAACATGTACCAACTCCTTTACGGCGAGATTCGACACCAAACTGTTTTCGGTAGATTTGTCCTGTGCATGCACAGGAGGAGGAGATTTGCCAAAATATCCATTTCAATGTGGACAGAGATATTTTTAAAAACGCATAGTGTGGATGCCTATCGTTATTATGTGAAACCGGCTTTTTCAAAATTATCCAGTCTAGTGTGGACGTAGCTAAAAATAATATAAAAATCTTTGTAGCTCTGCACTTTGACAGACAGACTTCCATATCTGATTCTCTGTGAGAGTGCAGAAGGTAGATTCTCTCCCGTAGTTTGCTGCTGATAAAGGTGGAAAAGAATCAACTTTGGTACTCATTTCATTACATTGAGTTGATCACCATTACAAAGGCACCTAAAGCTACAGGGAAAAGGCAGGAGAATGAATTAAAGAGGGATAATAAATCTCTCATGAAAGAATGGGAAGTAGACTTGATGGGACGGATGGCTTAATTCTGCTCCTATGTCTTAAGAGCTTATGGCCTTCATTTCCCAACTTTGGTTAATTAGAAGCCACCTTGCCATATAGCGAATACATTATTTTCTTTTACATCCATCTTTTACATTAATTCATTGATTTTACTTTAACTATGATGACATAATATTTGTCTTCTTAACAGTTTTAGGACGTCACCATTTACGTGCCCTGTGTCGGACTTCTAAAACAAACAATCCTTTCCAATTTATGTCACAGTAAAGGAATATTGCCAAATATAAAGGGAAAACTATTTGGAATGTTAATAAAAGACTGCATCATCCAAACCAACCCCATTGCATAACTGTTCAAAACGGAGAGGCAGCTTTAGGATGGGATTGCGGAACTATAGCTCTTCTGTTGTGAACACAAAGAAAACCAGCATAAATGAAGGAAAGAGCACTCCATCTATCCATCATATCTTGCCCTGTTGTTGCAGAGCTACTGGGTCCAATATTCATTTAACCATATAACCATATAGCAATTACAGCATGGAAACAGGCCATCTTGGCACTTCTAGTCCATGCTGAACACTTATTCTCACCTAGTCTCACTGACCCACACTCAGCCCATAACCCTCCATTCCTGTCCTGAACATATACCTATCCAATTTTACTTTAAATGACAATACCAAACCTGCCTCTACCACTTCTACTGGAAGCTCATTCCACACAGCTACCATTCTGAGTAAAGATATTCCCCCTCGTGTTACCCTTGAACTTTTGCCCCCTAACTCTCAACTCATGTCCTCTTGTTTGACTCTCCCCTACTCTCAATGGAAAAACCCTATTCACGTCAACGCTATCGATCCCGCTCATAATTTTAAATACCTCTATCAAGTCCCCCCTCAACCTTCTACACTCCAAAGAATAAAGACCTAACTTGTTCAATCTTTCTGTTACTTAGGTGCTGAAACCCAGGTAACATTCTAGTAAATCTCCTCTGTACTCTATCTCTTTTGTTGACATCTTTCCTGTAATTCGGTGACCAGACCTGTACACAATACTCCAAATTTGGCCTTACCAATGCCTTGTACAATTTTAACATTACATCCCAACTCCTATACTCAATGCTCTGATTTATAAAGGACATTATACCAAAAGCTTTCTTCACCACCCTATCCACATGAGATTCCACCTTCAGGGAACTATGCACCATTATTCCTAGAACTCTCTGTTCTACTGCATTCTTCAATGCCCTACCATTGATTATTCCTACTAAAATGTGGCACCTCACACTTATCAGCATTAAACTCCATCTGCCATCTTTCAGCCCACTCTTCTAACTGCCATAAATCTCTCTGCAAGCTTTGAAAACCTACTTCATTATCCACAACGCCACCTACCTTAGTATCATCTGCATACTCACTAATCCAATTTACCACCCCATTACCCCATAATGTATATGACAAACAACGTCAGACCCAGTACAGATCCCTGAGGCACACCACTAGTCACCAGCCTCCAACCTGACAAACAGTTATCCACCACTACTCTCCGGCATTTCCCATCCAGCCACTGTTGAATCCATTTTACTACTTCAATATTAATACCTAACGATTGAACCTTCCTAACTAACCTTCCATGTGGAACTTGGTCAAAGGCCTTACTGAAGTCCATATAGACAACATCCACTGATTTACCCTCGTCAACGTTCCTCGTAACCTCTTCAAAAAATTCACTAAGATTTATCAAACATGACCTTCCATGCACAAATCCATGTTGACTTCTCCTAATCAGACCCCATTTCTCCAGATAATTATATATACCATCTCTATTACTTTCCATTAATTTATCCACCACTGACGTCAAACTGACAGGCCTGTAATTGCTAGGTTTACTCTTAGAACCCTTTTTAAACAATGGAACCACATGAGCAATATGCCAAACCTCCGGCACCATCCCCGTTTCTAATGACATTTGAAATATTTCTGTCAGAGCCCCTACATTAACTTCCCTCAAGCTCCTAGGGAATATCCTGTCAAGACCCGGAGATTTATCCTCTTTCATATTCCTTAAAAGCGCCAGTACTTCCTCCTCTTCAATTGTCATAGTTTCCATAACTTCCCTACTTGTTTCCCTTACCTTACACAATTCAATATCCTTCTCCTTAGTGAATACCGAAGAAAAGAAATTGTTCAAAATCTCTCACATCTCTTTTGGATCCACACATAGTCAGCAGCCAGGCCCTCCGGGATTAAGTGTCGGCTTCGGGTTGCAACTCTTTTGGCCCCCGGCAGTTGGAAGTGACAGTGACACCTCCCCCGTCACCCGGACCAACCTTGAGCTCCCGACAACACGACCCGCCGATTGATCCCCGTGGGACGCGTCCAGCAACCTCAAAGAGCTGCCAACAACACACTGCATCGATGGAAATCTGGAAAGATGACAAATTACCGAGGAAGCGTGGGGAAAGAGCTGGGCTGCTGGTCAGATTGAAGTGGAGGGGCTTTAGGATCCCTCTGCCCATCATCCTACTAGCTAATGTGCAAGCCATAGAGAACAAAGTGGATAATCTTAAAGGGAGACTCACATACTGCAAGGAGATGCAGAACCGCTGTGTGTTCTGTTTCACAGAGACCTGGCTCTCCCCTGTGCCATCCGACCAGAGGGATTTTCGATCCATCAGATGGACCGCATGGCATCTTCGGGCAAGATGAAGGGACGTGGAGTCTGCCTACTGATCAACACTGCATGGTGCTTGGACACAGTAACACCGAGAAGCTCCTGCAGTCCGGACCTGGAACATCTGTCAGTGAAGTGTCGTGCCTATTATCTGCCACAGGAATTCACCTCGGTCATACTGACAGTGGTCTACATTCCCCCCAGGCGGACGTGGAGTGTGCTGTGAATACACTGTATGCCAACATCAGTGAACTTGAGACCAGGAATCCGGAGGCTTTGCTCATTACAGCTGGGGAATTTAACCAGGCCAACCTCAGAAAAGCCCTGCCAAAGTTATACCAACATGTCTCTTGCTCCACTAGAGGCCCGAATATACTTGACCACTGCTACACAGCAGTCAAGGATCCCTACCGTTCCGTCCCACGACCTCACTTCGTAAAATTGGACAATCAGGCGGTGGTACTCCTCCTCCCGGCTTACAAACAGAAACTGAAGTGGGAGGTCATGGTGTCAAAAGTGGTGTCACGTTGGACAGAGGAAACGGATGAGGTCCTCCGTGACTGCTTTGAATCGGTGGACTGGTTAGTACTCAAGGACCCGGCAGCTAACCTCGATGAGTATGCCTCAGCTGTCATGGACTTTATCTGGAAATGCACAGAGGACTGTGTGTCTCGCAAGACGATCCGGGTATTCCCTAACCGGGAGCCTTGGATGAATTATGAGGTCCAGTCCCTTTTGAAGGCTAGAGCTGTGGCTTTTAGGTCCGGGGATACCAGTCGCTACATGGAATCCAGGCGTGAACTCCAGAAAGCCATTAAGGGCGCCAAGAAGCAATATCGAGCCAAGTTGGAAGCCCAGGCTAACCAGAGGGATGCCAGTAGACTATGGCAGGGTCTAAATGAGATTACAGGGTGCAAAGAAAAGGCTGGGAATATCAATAACTGTAGCGCTTCTCTTCCTGATGAACTTAACGTATTCTATGCAAGATTCGAACAGAAGAGGAGCGTCCCGCCCTCTCTGGATGAACTGGACCTGGTGGAATCGAGATTCATTGTCACCAAGGAAGACGTTAGAAGAGCCTTCCTGAAGATAAATCCAAGGAAGGCGACGGGCCCAGATGGCGTCCCAGGACGGGTTCTCCAGGCCTGTATAGGCGAGCTAGCTGGTGTGTTTGCTGACAACTGCTCCCTGCTTCAGTCTAAGATCTCCTCGTGTTTTAAGAAGGCAACGATAATCCCGGTGCCGAAGGAGAGTAAGGTGGCATGCCTGAATGACTATCGACCTGTGGCTCTGACACCAATTGCAATGAAGTGCTTCGAGCGATTGGTTATGGCACACATCAACCATAACCTACCAGTCAACCTCGACGCTTTGCAATTCGCCTACTGGAGCAACAGGTCAACAGCAGAAGCCATCTCTCTGGCATTACATTCCTCCTTAGAACACCTGGAGAATAAATATGCATATGAAAGGCTCCTTTTCATTGATTACAGCTCTGCCTTTATTACCATCATTCCAAATAAACTGATTCCTAAGCTCCGGAACCTGGGTCTTAGCACTCAGATCTGCAGCTGGATCTTCAACTTCCTCACAGACAGGACCCAGGCTGTAAAAATAGGGGACAAGCTCTCCTCTACTATCACTCTGAGCACTGGTGCCCCAAAAGGCTGTGTACTCAGCCCCCTGCTGTACTCACTGTACACCCATGATTGTGTAGCCAAGTTTCCATCGAACTCAATATATAAGTTTGCTGATGACACCACAATTGTAGGCTGTATCTCGGGTAATGATGAGTCTGAGTACAGAGAGGAAATTAAGAACGTGGTGGCATGGTGCGAAGACAATAACCTATCCCTCAATGTCAGCCAAGACGAAGGAATTGGTTGTTGACTTCAGAAAGAGTAGAGGACCGCATGACCCCATCTACATCGGTGGTGTGCAGGTGGAACAGGTCAAAAGCTTTAAGTTCTTCAGGGTGAATATCACAAATGACCTGACTTGGTCTAACCAAGCAGAGTCCACTGCCAAGAAGGCCCACCAGCGCCTTTACTCCCTGAGAAAGTTGAAGAAATTTGGCCTGTCCCCTAAAACCCTCACTAATTTTTATAGATGCACCGTAGAAAGCATTCCTCGAGGGTGCATCACAACCTGGAATGGAAGTTGTCCTGTCCAAGACTGGAAGAAGCTGCAGAAGATCGTGAACACAGCCCAGCACATCACACAAACCAATCTTCCATCCTTGGACTCACTTTACACCACACGCTGTCGGAGCAGTGCTGCCAGGATAATCAAGGACACGACCCACCCAGCCAACACACTTTTTGTCCCTCTTCCCTCTGGGAGAAGGTTCAGGAGCTTGAAGATTCATATGGCCAGATTTGGGAACAGCTTCTTTCCAACTGTGACAAGACTGCTGAACAGATCCTGACCCGGATCTGGGCCGTACCTTCCAAATATCCGGACCTGACTTGCACTACCTTACTTTCCCTTTTCTATTTTCTAATTATGATTTATAATTTAAATTTTTATTATATTTACTTTGATTCTCCTTCAGGGAGCATAAAATGCAGAATCAAATATCACTGTGATGATTGTACACTCTAGTATCAATTGTTTGGTAACAATAAAGAATAAGCTGTCTCTTGCAAAAATGCTATCCCCTTTTCACAATTCCTCTGTCTCCACCGCATCTGCTCTCAAGATGAGGCTTTTCATTCCAGGACAAACTAGACTTCTTCCTTTTTTAAACAAAGGGGCTTCCCTTCCTCCACCATCAACTCTGCTCTCAAATGCATCTCTCCCATTTCCCATTTCCTGCACATCTGCCCTCACCCCATCCACCTGCCACCCCACTCGGGATAGGGTTCCCCTTGTCCTTACCTACCACCCCACCAACCTCCAGAATTACATATAATTGTCCGTAACGTCCGCCACCTCCAAAGGGATCCCACTACCAAACACATTTTTCCCTCTCCCCCCTTTCTGCTTTTCGCAGGGATCACTCCCTACGCGGCTCCCTTGTCCACTCGTCCCCCCCCCCCCATCCCTTCCCACCGATCTCCCTCCTGGCACTTATCCTTGTAAACAGAACAAGTGCTACACCTGCCCTCTCACTTCCTCCCCCTCCACCATTCAGGGCCCCAGACAGTCCTTCCAGGTGAGGCGACACTTCACTTGTGAGTCCGCTGGTGTGGTATACTGCATCCGGTGCTCCCGGTGTGGCCTTTTATATATTGGTGAGACCCGACGCAGACTGGGAGACCGTTTCACTGAACACCTATGCTTGGTACACCAGAAAAAGCAGGTTCTCCCAGTGGCTACACATTTTAATTCCACGTCCCATTCCCATTCTGATATGTCTGTCCATGGCCTCCTCTACTGTCGAGATGAAGCCACACTCAGGTTGGAGGAACAACACCTTATATACCAGCTGGGTAGCCTCCAACCTGATGGCA
Source organism: Hypanus sabinus (assembly GCF_030144855.1). Classification (NCBI taxonomy): domain Eukaryota; kingdom Metazoa; phylum Chordata; class Chondrichthyes; order Myliobatiformes; family Dasyatidae; genus Hypanus; species Hypanus sabinus. The sequence goes on from NW_026779012.1 coordinate 124,132, forward strand.
TGAACACTGACTTCTCTAACGTCCATTAATGCCCCTCCTCCCCTTCTTACCCCATCCCTGACATATTTAGTTGTTTGCCTGTTCTCCATCTCCCTCTGGTGCTCCCCTCCCTCCTTTCTTTCTCCTGAGGTCTCCCATCCCATGATCCTTTTCCTTCTCCGGCTCTGTATCACTTTTGCCAATCACCTTTCCAGCTCTTAGCTTCATCCCACCCCCTCCAGTCTTCTTCTATCATTTCACATTTCCCCCTCCCCCCACTACTTTCAAATCTCTTACTATCTTTTTAGTTAGTCCTGACGAAGGGTCTCAAACATCGACAGCGCTTCTCCCTATAGATGCTGCCTGGCCTGCTGTGTTCCACCAGCATTTCGTGTGTGTTGTTGTTTAAAGAATAAGCTGTCCACTATCCTTTTATCCCTCACTATCCTTTTGCTATTAATATAACTGTAGAAACACTTTGGATGTATTTTCAGCTTACTTGCCAAAGCAACTTCATATCTTCTTTTAGCTTTTCTAATTTAAGATTCTTTTTACTTTCTTTATATTCCTCGAGCACCTCATTTACTCCATGCTGCCTATATTTATTGTAGATCTCTCTCTTTTTCCTAACCAAGTTTTCAATATCCCTTGAAAACCATGGCTCTCTCAAACTTTTAACCTTTCCTTTCAACCTAACAGGAACATAAAATTCTGTATCATCAAAATTTCACCTTTAAATGACCTCCATTTCTCTATTACATCCTTACCATAAAACAAATTGTCCCAATCCACTCCTCCTAAATCCTTTCGCATCTCCTCAAAGTTATTTTCTCCAATCAAAAATCTCTATCCTGGGTCCAGTCCTATCCTGCTCCATAATTACATTGAAACTAATGGCATTGTGATCTCTGGACCCGAAGTGTTCCCCAACACATACCTCCATCACCTGACCTATCTCATTCCCTAACAGAAGATCCAACACTGCCCCTTTTCTAGTTGGTACCACTATGTATTACTGCAAAAAACTACCCTGCACACATTTTACAAACTCCAAATCATCCAGCCCTTTTACAGTATGGGCTTCCCAGTCTAAGTGTGGAAAATTAAAATCTCCCACAATCACAACCCCGTGCTTACTACAAATATCTGCTATCTCCTTACAAATTTGCTCCTCTAATTCTCATTCCCCATTAGGTGGTCTATAATATACCCCTATAAGTATTACTACACCTTTCCCATTCCTCAATTCCACCCAAATAGTCTCCCTAGATGAGCCCTCTAATCTATCCTGCCAGAGCACCACTGTAATATTTTCTCTAACAACGCAACACCTCCCCCTCTTGTCTCTCCAATTCTATCACATCTGAAGCAATGAAATCCAGGAATATTTAGTTGCCAATCATACCCCTCCTGCAACCATATTTCACTAATAGCTACAACATCATCCATGCATCATCCAGGTATCAATCCATGCTCTAAGCTCATCCACCTTTCTTACAATGCTCCTAGCATTAAAATAGATGCATTTAAGAAATTCTCCACCTCTTCCTCTCTATTTACTTCTAACAGTACAAACAACTTTACTATCTACTTTTTCTTCCTTCTCCCATACATCTGTTCCTACACTCTGGTTCCCCTTCCCCCTCGTATCTTGTTTAAATCCACTGCAGCCTCTCTAGCAAATCTACCTGGAAGAATATTTCTCCCCCTCCAGTTCAGATGTAAACCATCCCGCCGGAACAGGTCCCACCTTCCTTGGCAATCTGCCCAATTATCTATAAATCTGAAGCCCTCCCTCCTGCACCATGTCTTCAGCCACTTGTTGATCTGCACTATCTTACTATTTCTAAACCCACCCGCACGTGGCACTGGTAGCAATCCTGAGATTGCTATTCTGGAGGTCCTGTCCTTTAACTTGGCTCCCTAAACTCACCTTTCAGGACCTCCTCACTCTTCCTACCCACGTCATTGGTACCTGCATGGACCACGACATCCGGCTGCTCACCCTCCCTCTTGAGAATACTGAGAACTCGATCCGAGATATCGCGAACCCTGGCAACAAAGAGGCAATAGACCATCCAGAATTCTTGATCTCTTTCACAGATCCTCCTATCTGTCCCCCTAACTATCGAATCCCCTATCACTACTGTTCTCCTCTTTTCCCTCCTTCCCTTCAGGTACCAGAGACTTGTCCCTGGTAGGTCGTCCCCACCAACAGTATCCAAAACATTCCAAAATATTCAAATCAGTTTCCCATTTTTGTCTTGACTTATGAATTCCTGGTTTAATTGTCTGTTTTTGAATCAAATTATAGATACAAGACGTAATTTTTTTTAATTTTTCCTTTTTGAATTAAAGTTTTTATTTCATTGGTTTTGGCATTAACATTGTCTATCTCTTAAATAGGCCTTTAATTGCAAATAACAGAAAAGAATGTTATTTGATATTTTACATTTATTCTTTAATTAATCAAAAGACATCAATATCCTTCAAAACAGTCACCTATACATCTGACAAAGGGACTCAACCCGAAACGTCGACAGCACTTCTCCCTATAGATGCTGCCTGGCCTGCTGTGTTCCACCAGCATTTTGTGTGTGTTATACCTATATATCTGATCCCTTTTTGAAACCAGTTATAAAAAAGTTGATTATCCATTGTAAAATTAATAAGTCTATTTTGAATTAGGGTTCTCTTTGCTAATAGAGATCTCTTTCCTGAAGAGATCATCATCCACATTGACCTTATTCCATAAATCAATCAAATTCATCATCAAAAAAAGATGCAATAAATCTAAGTTGATTTGCTTTATAATGATTATTAAAATTGGGGAGTTGTAACCTTCCTAGGTCAAATTTACATGTTAATTTTTCCAACAATATTCTTGGCATCTTACCTCTCCAAAGAAACATCCTCACACATTTATTCAACTCTTGAAAAAACTTCTGGGGCAGTTGTATTGGTAATGTTTGGAATAAATACTGTAATCTAGGAAATATATTCATTTTTAGAGCATTAACTCTTCTTACTAATGTTATTGGTAACATCATCTATTTATCAAGATTCTCTTGTATTTTTTCAATAATGGCAAATAATTTAATTTATATAAATTCTTTATATCATTATCAACTCTTATACCTAAATATTTTATACCATTTATTGGCCATCTAAATTGAGTTACTAATCGACATTGACTATAACCTCCTTTAGTGAGGGGTAAAATTTCAGTTTTATCCCAGTTTACTTTATAGCCTGATATTTTCCCATATTCTTCCAATCTAAAAGATAATCTAAGCAACGAATGCAATGGATTTGTTAAATAAATCAGAACATCATCAGCAAATAAATTAATCTTATATTCCTCCTGGTTAACTCTGAAGCCCACAATATCTGGATCCATTCTAATTAATTCAGCTAATGGTTCTATCGCCAATACAAATAGGGCAGGTGATAATGGACAGCCTTGTCTAGTTGACCTTGTTAACTGGAATGATGTTGAAATTTGACCATTTGTCACTACTTTAACTTTGGGACTAGTATTTAAGGTTTTAATCCATTTTATAAAAGATTTTCCTAACCCATATTTTTCCAATACCTTAAATAAAAAATCCCATTCCAATCTATCAAGTGCTTTTTCTGCATCCAAAGCAACTGCCACACTCATTTCCTCTTCCTTTTATGCCAAATGAATTATGCTAAGTAACCGAGTTACATTACCCGCCGATTGTATATTTTTAATAAAGCCTGTTTGATCCATATGTATTAATTTTGGTAAATGTTTAGATAATCTATTGGATAAAATTTTTGTTATTATTTTATAATCCGTATTCAACAAAGAAATAGGCCTATAAGATGTTGGTTTTAAAGGATCTCTATCTTTTTTTGGCAATACTATTAGGATTGCTGTCGAAAAAGATTGTGGAAGTTAAAGTGTTCTTTCCGCTTGATATATTAACTCCATAAAGGGATGGATTAATAAATCTTTAAATTTTTTATAAAATTCAGGTGGAAAACCATCTTCTCCTGGAGATTTATTACTCTGAAGTGATCCTAGAGCTTCTTCAACCTCTTTTAATGTAAAGGGCATATCTAATCCTTTCTGTTCTTCCAAATTCAATTTTGGAAGAGTTATTCGTGATAAAAAAAATTCTATCTCAGCAACCTCATTTTGTGATTCTGACTGATATAATAAAGAGTAAAATTTTATAAAATTTCATTAATTTCTAAAGGTGTATAAGTAATTTTATTTGCACTTGTTCTAATTGCATTCATTGTTTTCGAAGTCTGGTCTGTTTTTAACTGCCAAGCAAGAATCTTGTGTGATCTTTCACCTAATTCGTAATATCTCTGTTTGGTTCTCATAATTACTTTTTCTGTTTGGTATGTCTGAAGTGTATTATATTGTAGCTTCTTATTAACAAGTTGTCTTTGTTTTTCTTCTGTCATATATCTTTGGGATTCTTTTTCTAATTTTGTAATCTCTTTTTCTAATTGATCTATTTCTACCAAATATTCCTTCTTAATTTTAGAAGTATAACTTATTATCTGACCCCTCATATATGCTTTCTTCGCTTCCCATAATATAAATTTATCATCAACTGAATATGAGTTTGTATCCAAAAAAATTGGATCATTTTCATAAAATCACGAAAATCTTGACATCTTAATAAAATTGAATTAAATCTCCATCTGTAAATCGATTCCTCCTTATCCATCATTATCATTGTCATTATCAAGAGGAATGATCTGACAGTATTCTGGCTATATATTCCACACTTTTCACTCCATCCTGAATATTCATTGATAATAGGAAAACATCAATACTTGAATAAGTTTTATGTCTATTTGAATAAAATGAATAATCTCTTTCTCTTGGATTAATTCTTCTCCATAGATCAATCAAGTTTTAGTCATCAATGATAAAGTTAGCTTTATTACTTTTGATTTTGTAACAGCCTTAGTTGACCTATCTAGAACTGGGACTCTACTCCCAATTTTCAATTTTTTTTTAATCTTGCTCCCCTTCTATCATATACTTAAAGTATATTTGTATATTCTTCTACTCTTAAATGTCCATCAAATCTGATCCCTATCTCAATCTTCATCTTTAATCCATTTTGTTTCCATAATTCTTTACCGCATCTCACGAACATTAGGAAGTTCTTGTACAAACTCCTCCGCTTTCTGATGTTACGAATGTGCCACAAATCCTTTTTTTAAAATTTTTTTATTAGTTTTTCAAAACATTTTACAAATTAAAAACCCCAAATCCCAATGAGGAACATTAAAACAGTGCAAAATTAAGCATACAATAACAATATGCTACAAAGGAAGAGAATTTAACAAAAAAAAAGCACCTGAATTAAAGACAAGTAAGCTTAGTGTCCTCCCCAAGCCCCACAACACAAGAAAAAACAACAGCAACTCCAGACCAACCACAACACAATATAGAGAGTATAAGTCAGGACAGCCAAACTCCCAGACTATGAATACACTCAGCAACAGAGGATAATAATGCCTTCTACCAGAAAAAAAAAAGGAGCTGAAAGCAAGGGACTGAAAAGAAAAAAAAACCCTAGTCAAGAGGAAGGTTATGAAAGTACTCGATAAAAGGTCCCCAGACCTTATGGAACTTTAGATCTGAATTGAGAACTAAATAATGAATTTTTTTGAGGTCCAGACAGGCCATGATGTCGTTAAGCCATTGAGCATGAGTGGGCGGGGCAACATCTCTCCATCTGAGGAGGATCAAGCGTCAAGCCAGGAGAGAGGCAAAGGATAATATTCGGCATTTGGTCGGACCCAGACATAAATCTGTCTCGCCCCAAAAACCAAACAGAGCAATTAAGGGGTTTGGTTCTAGGTGCTGATTCAGAATACACTATAACGTAGTGAAGACATCTTTCCAGAATTTCTCCAAGCTAGGACAGAACCGGTACATATGGATGAGAGAGGCCATGTCCCTCTTGCATTTATCACAGAGCAGACTGACGCTAGGGTAGAATCGAGATAGTTTAGATTTAGACATATGGGCTCTATGAACAATCTTAACTGTAAAAGGCAGTGGCGAGCACAAAGAGAGGTTGAGTTAACCGATTTGAGAACTGAATCCCAGCTCTCCTCAGATAAGGAGATATTTAAATCCTGCTTCCAGGCCATTTTGATTTTATCCATGGGGGCCCGTCGTAAGGCTGCTAGTTTATCTTGGATGATTGATATTAAGCCTTTACCTAGTAGATTCATGGAAAGAAATAGGTCCATAGCATTTTTCGCAGGCATTTCAGGAAAGTTAGGAATTAAAGGAGCAATAAAGTGGCGGATTTGGAGATATCTGAAAAAATGAGCATTGGGCAGATTAAACTTAATAGAGAGCTGCTGAAAAGAAGCGAAGCGATTATCAATGAAAACATCTTCAAAATGTCTAATGCCCTTCCTATACCAAACCTGGAATGCTGAATCGTATGTAGTAGGTAAAAAAAGGTGATTATGAGCAACAGGGCTGGAAACGGAAAACCCCTGGAAACCATAGCATTTCCTGATCTGAGCCCATTTACGCAAAGTGTGTCTAATAAGAGGATTAGTTATTAATCTGGACAGACTACTAGGGAGTGCAGAGCCAAGAAGTGCAGAGATAGATAATTCTTTAGTGGAGCTCAGCTCCGTCGCCGCCAAGTTAGGGCACTCGGGTTGGCCATGGAAGAAAGACCAAAAGGTAGCACAACATATATTAGCTGCCCAATAATATAAACGAAAGTTAGGTAAAGCCATGCCACCCTCTTTTTTAGATTTTTGGAGATGGATTTTATTAATTCTAGAGCGCTTATTCTGCCACAGATATGACAAAATAATAGAGTCTAAGGAATCAAAAAAATATTTAGGAATAAAAATTGGGATAGATTGAAATAGGTATAAAAATTTGGGGAGGACATACATTTTAACAACATTAATACGACCTACCAAAGACATAGATAGAGGTGACCATTGTACCAGACTCTGTTTTATAGCATATGAAAGATTGGCAAAGTTTTCACGAAAGAGATCTTTAAACTTCCTTGTGACTGTAATTCCAAGATAAGTAGATTGATTATGGACTACTTTAAAAGGGAGATCACGAAATGTTAGTTCTTGTGCTTCTTTATTAATTGGGAGAAGTTCACTCTTATGTAAATTAAGTTTATAGCCAGAGATCTGGCTAAACTGGTCAAGAAGTGAAAACATTAGAGGTAAGGATGTAGACGGACTTGAGAGAAAGAGTAATAAGTTATCAGCATAGAGAGAAAATTTATGTTCAACACCCCCTCTCCAAATCCCAGTCAATTCAGGGCAGTTTTGAAATGCTATCACCAGAGGTTCCATAGCCAAATCAAAGAGAAAGGGACTTAAGGGGCATCCCTGGCGGGTGCCACGTTTGAGACTAAATACTTGGGATTTCTGAAAATTGGTTAAAACAGAGGCAGTAGGACACAGGTACAGCAATTGAATCCAAGAGATGAAACTTTGGCCAAGGTCAAATTTTTCTAAAACTGCAAAAAGGTAGTTCCACTCTATTCGATCAAATGCTTTCTCCGCATCGAGGGAAATAACACATTCAGGAATCCCAGTTGGAGGTGAGTATAAGATATTAAATAAACGCCGAATGTTAAAAAAAGGGAGACGGTTTTTAATAAAGCCTGTTTGGTCATCAGAGATAATGGAGGAAATGACAGTTTCTAATCTACAAGCCAAAACTTTAGCTAAGGTCTTTACATCAACATTGAGCACAGAGATCGGCCTATACGAGGAACACTCTGTTGGGTCTTTGCCCTTTTTTAAAAGAAGAATAATAGATGCCTCACTGAAAGAGGGTGGCAATTTGCCATAATTAAATGAGTCAGATAATACTGAAAGTAACTGAGGTGAAAGAAGAGAAGAGAATGATTTATAAAATTCTACAGGGAACCCATCAGGTCCAGGAGATTTCCCTGAGGACAGTGCAGAAATTGCAGTAGATATTTCTTCTAATGACATAGGCGCATTGAGTTTGGGTTTGAAATCAGATGAAAGTGAGGGGATATTCAGATTCTGTAAAAATTGATCAACAGAGATATTGTCATTCAGAGATTCAGAGGAATAAAGCCGAGAATAAAATTTTTTAAATGCGTCATTAATTTCTAAATGATCCGATGTAAAGTCTCCGTTCTCCTTCCGGATCTTTGTAATATGTTGTTTGGCTTTGGAACGCCTCAGCTGATTGGCTAGAAATTTACCAGACTTATCCCCATGAATGTAAAAGCGACTCTTGCTTTCGAGAAGTTGGCGTTCAACAGGTTGAGTGGACAGAAGGTTAAATTTAGTGTGGAGTTCAACATGCTTCTTGTATAATTCAGGGAACTTAGTTTGGGCATATATTTGATCCAATTCTTTAATCTGGTTAATGAGGTCTAATCGATCTGCACGGGATCTTCTGTTGAGATTTGCTGTGTAAGAGATTATTTGCCCCCTCAGATATGCTTTCATGGCATCCCAGACAATCTGGGATGGCACTTCAGGAGATGTATTAGTGTTAAAATAAAAGGTTATCTGATCCTTAATAAATTTTAAAAAAATCATCATCCAATAGTAAAATTGAATCAAACCGCCAGTGTTTATTCCTCTGAGGGAGACCAGGCAAATTCAGAGACAGAGTAATTGGGGCATGGTCAGAGATCAGTATACTGTGATAGTCACAAGAGTGGGCAAATGAAATCGAGTAAGAAATAATCAATTCTAGTGAAGGTATGGTGAACATGTGAGAAAAAAGAATAATCTCTCTCCGTAGGATGGAGGAAACGCCATATATCGGAGATACCATAATTAGAGAGAAACGATTGGATAACTAAGGCAGATTTAGTAGGTAGTCTAGTAACAGAGGACGATCGATCCAAATTAGGATCTAACCAACAATTAAAGTCACCGCCCAGTATAAGAGAGTATAAGTCTGGAAGTGAGGAAAAAAAACGTTCAAAAAAATTAACATCATCAAAGTTGGGGGCATACAGGTTTGCTAGTGCAACTTCAGTGTTATGTAGTTTACCAGAAACGATAATAAAACAGCCATTTATATCAGATATTTTATTATGGAGTTCAAAAGGAATATTTGAGTTAATAAGAATGGAGACTCCCCTAGCTTTAGCGGTAAAGGATGAATGAAAATGCTGACCCGCCCACTTTGACAAAAGCCGGGAGATATCAGAACAACGAATATGAGTTTCTTGAAGGAAAGCAATGTCAGCTTTGAGTTGTTGGATATGTGAGAATACCTTCCTCCATTTAACAGGGTGATTCAATCCCTTTACATTCCAGCTCACAAATTTAAGTGCACTAGCCATTATCGATTACTAATGCATAAAAGGCAGAAGGCATGTAAAAAGTCAAGCAGTACAATAGCAGTCTGGGAGCAGAAATGTAAACATAGATTCGTAAAATCAACACATATACATGTCCTGAGCAATAAAGAGATATAATATATACAGTGAGTGATGCTGGAACTAGAAAACCTACCCCACCCACACAACCCAAAACTAGACGGCTACCAAAACAAGTAGCTAGCTCTACCAAAAAAATTAACCCAAATACAACTGTGTCATTAACAGCAGTTCCATGTAAATACTATAACAAATAGTAACTAGTTTATGCACTAAAAAACATAACTACAGATTAGAACACCTTCTGCAGGAATATAAAACTTAATACAGAGAAAATCGGAAGAGGACCAAAACTAACCTGCCAGCGAAAAAATTATAGAAGAATAAAGTAAGAGAAAGGAAAAAAAAGGATTAAAAAAAAGGAGAGGAAGGGGAAAATTATAAATTCAAGACGTATTTATCAACCATTTACGGAGAAGAGAGAAAAAAAAATCAGAAATTAGAAAAAAGGGGGTGAAGAAAAGAAAAAAAGTATAATAAAATAAATAAATATAAAAAGGAAAAATAGATCGGCAATTAAACTGTGAACCAACAAACAGGACGGCCTTCACTGAAGACTTCAATCCTCCAAAACAAGTTAAAGTCAGTTGTAGAACTCTGTAGATAAAGTTGTACAACAATAAAAGATAGATTACACACACACCAAATTCAGGGAGAAATTGTCAACAGCCCTTAGAGTTTCGATGAATAATGTCTGAATGATTCAAGTAAAGTCTGAGTCCAGAAAAAGTAATTTTACTACAAGAAGTACTTATCCACCCTTTTAGGAGGTCTGATTGGGTTCCGAAGACGGCTGGATAGCCGGAAGACTTGCCACAAATGCTTCAGCTTCCTTGGCTGACTTAAACCATTTGTATTTCCCAGTGTTAAGTTTGATTCGTAGATCAGCAGGGGAACGAAGCGAAGGTTTAAAACCACGATCAAAAGGCACTTTCATTGCGCCTTTAAACTCCGCACATCTTTAAGGTCTGGGGTGCAAAATCTTCCACAAAGCGAATGGTTGTATCCTGGAAAATAAAAGAACCTCTGCGACGTGCCTCTACGATCAGACGGTGTTTTACCTGGTATTGATGGAAGCACAAGATTACTGGTCGCGGGCGGTTGCCCAGAATTCCAGCGGGAACATGGACCCAGTGTGCCCATTCGAGCTCAGGCGGGTTCGGGAGCAAATCTTTCCCGAATATCTCACAGAGAAACTCGGCAAAAAACTTCACTGTTGATCTCTGTTTGGTGGCCTCTGGCAATCCAAGAATTCTAAGATTGCAGCGTCTGCTGTGATTTTTGAGATCCACCGTTTTGAAAAGGAGTTTGTTACACTTTTCCTCCAAGCTGGAACAGAGAGTCTCCAAGTATCGAACACGACTTTCTAAATCTTCAGAAGTCGAATCGATGCGAGATAAGTGTTGGGCATGTTTGCCCACCTTGTTGTTGATTTGATCAATCTTGACCTCCAACTGTTTGAAAGCGGTTTTGAATTCCTTTAAAATTTCGTCTCGGAGCTGACCGAGCGCAGCCAGGGTCTCGTCTGAGACAGCCGGAACTTCCTTTCTCCCGGATTTAGAGCTCTTGCTAGACATTGTAAGTTAGATGTGTTCACAGGCAAGTAAGAGGTACCGAAAAAGTTCCCGACTAAGGTTTAAAAAATGGAGACATTTAGTGCAAAGATAGCGACAGTAACGGAACAAAAGTTTGGAGCAGCTAAGCAATCGCCATCTTACCGGAAGTCCCCGCCCCCTCCTTTTTGAGATTCGCAAGATCGCTATTAATTCAGGTCTGGGACCCAGGAAATGAGAGAGAATCCTCAAGGTTTGGAATGTGTCCTGGCCTCAGCAAGACAAAGCCATGGATAACGGCCATTGTCTCTTGGAGACGGAATTATGTATTGAGTACTGTTCTATTCATTGAAACCCCTCAGGGGACAACCAGAGTGGTCTGAGATATCTGAGACCCCGTGAGTGAGGATAAAAGAGGGTCTGGGGGAACAACCCCTTCAGACACACCAGGAGAAATGTTAGAAATCCCGTGACAGCGTTTTATAGCGACAGCCAGTGGGGCTCATGTGCGTCCTTTTCCTTTGCCTAGGAATTGGCGGCCTCACCACGGAAGAACGGCTTAGCTAAAGAAGAGGCCACACCAACGAAATTTCAAAGGATCAACATCATAAAAAGGAAAAGCTGGCAAGTTTCTAAAATCTCTCTCTTGACTCCAACCGAAGGATGCAGCCCGAATGAACTGAGTGACTTTTATATTTCCATCGGACAATACATTATCCCCTAGACAACGATAGAGCTTATTTCTTATTGATTATTATTATACCCGCACTTTTAGATTTAGTATTGATGACGTATATTATCTGTATATTTGCATTGATATTATTTTTGTGTATCTTTACTAATAAATACTGTTAAAGATAGTACCATCAGACTTCAACGGACCTCTCTATCTTTGCTGGTAAGTGACCCAGTTACGGGGTTCGTAATACTGATGATCAGTAAAAAATCTCCTTCCTTCGTCATCCAAAAAGATTATCAGTGTTGCTGGGTAGCTCAATATAAATTTATAACCCTTTTCCCAGAAGATTTTTTTCACTGAATTAAATTCTTTCTGCCTCTTCAAAAGGTCGTAACTTATATCAGGATAAAAAAGAACTCTTTTCCCTTCTATCATCAATGGCCCTTTCTCTTTCTGGCACCTTGAGCAGCTGCCTTCAAGATCTTTTCTTTATCTTAATATCTTAAACATTTTATCAAGATTGATCATGGATTTTGATCTTGCTGGAGCTTTGGTCTTCAAGCTTATGAGCCCTTTCAATTTCAATTAACCGACTTCCCTCTTCCATTTCCAAGATTTCCGGGATCCATTTTTCAAAGAATTTTATTGAATCTTCTCCCTCTATACCTTTTTTAAGACCAACAATCTTAATATTGTTTCGTCTGCTGAAATTTTCGAGCACATCTACTTTTTCCAACAATCGTTTTCTTTCTGATGTCAAGGCAAGGATATTATCTTCCATCTTGTTCATTCTTTCAGTGTTGTCTCCCATTTTTTCTTCTAACTTTTTAACTTTCTTGTTCATCTTCTTTTGTTTTTCCACCACCTTATCAATAATCTTCATTCTCAGTTATTTCTAATATCTGTTTTTATTACTTTTAATTCAAGCATTATTTGTATCAGGACTTTTCTTATGACTCCAGAAAGTTTTCCACCTGTAATTTTTTCCTGTTTTTCTTGTTCTTCATCTTATTTCTTCATCTGTGTTTTCCAGAGAGCCTGATTCTACTTCTGACTCACTTTCATTTTCACTTCCAGTCACAGTTGGAACTTGTAGTTTTGTTTGCACCTGTTTGTGCTTACTCGTTTCTTCACGCATGCGCAGTTCCCGCTGTTTCTTCTTAGAGAGCATTGATATTGCCATAGCCTCCTCCCCTGCACCATCGGAGGCAACATGTACTTCGCCGGGAAGAGATCCAACTTGAGTACCAGGCTCCGGCAAAACGGCTGGGCCTTCTTCCCCGCCGACTCGCGCTGTCTTCAAAGTAGTAATTCTCTTCTGTTTCTGTTTAGGAGGCATATCTAAAGATAGTCCTGAATTGCTTATAAGTAGTTTCTAGAAGGTATTTATTAACTCTTCTTCACTTAAACTTTGTTTTATTGTTTTTTACGGGAGAGTTGGATTTTCACGTCTCGATCCTACGTCCCAACAAACTTAATCTTGAAATTATTTGTTCTCTCTGGGCCTAACATCAATTAAATTGTCCTTCAGTCTCATCTGTAACAAAGGAAACAATTCTAGCACAACCTCAAATCTACAATTTATCAATCCTGGCAAATTCCTCGTAAGTCTTCTCTCCACTGTATTGATTATATAATATGGTTAACAGACCTAAATGCATTACTCAAGTTATTAATGTGTTGTATTAAGTACCTCGCTGTTTTTATATTTGGTGTTAAATAATCTGCAACTTAATTGACAATCCCATGCCTTCTTGAATTTCCCCAAATCCTTTATTGGACTGCAATCCATTTGCTATTTTCTTTCCAATTTACATGACCACCTAAAGCTTTCTGCAGAATAATAACTTTAATTGGACCTAATTTTATCTGGAACCCTCTTTATTTTTTGTTCTATTTTAAGTCTAAATTATTTACTTAATGAATATTTTCTAGTAAAAATAACAATAAAGGGACAAGGGGCAAATACAGAAAAGTATTTTTATCCCTGACAAAATTATTCATATATTTTGATCAATCAATCATTTGAAATAGCATAAAATAGAGTTTGTCAAAATGACAATGAAAAAAGCTTGGGACAATTAACCTATACAAATACTCAAAGGTTTTGTATTGATATTTGAACTAAAGCAGGTGTAGAATCCTAAATTTCACCACACAGAGAACAGTGATTATCCATAGAACCATAGAACACTACAGCATGGTAGAGGCCCTTCAGTCCTCCATGTTGTGCTAACCCATATAATCCTTAAAAAAAGTACTAAACCCAAACTACCCCATAACCCTCCATTTTTCTTTCATCCATGTGCCTATCCAAGAGACTCTTAAATACCCCTAATGTTTTAGCCCCCACCATCATCCCTGGCAAGTCATTCCAGGCACTCACAACCCTCTGTGTAAAAAAACTTACCCCTGATGTCTCCCCTAAACTTCCCTCCCTTAATTTTGTACATGTGCCCTCTGGTGTTTGCTTTTGGTGCCCTGGGAAACAGGCACTGACTATTCACCCTATCTATGCCGCTCATAATCTTGTAGACCTCAACCAAGTCCTCTCTCATTCTTCTACGCTCCAAAGAGAAAAGTCCCAGCTCTGCTAACCTTGCTTCATATGACTTGTTCTCCAATCTAGGCAAAATCCTGGTAAATCTCCTCTGCACCCTCTCCATAGCTTCCACATCCTTCCTATAATGAGGTGACCAGAATTGAACACAATACTCTAAGTGCGGTCTCACCAGAGATTTGTAGATTTGCAACATGACCTCTCTACTCTTGAACTCAATCCCCCTGTTAATGAAGCCTAGCAAACCATAGGCCTTCTTAACTACCCTATCAATCTGCGCAGCGACCTTGAGGCATGTATGGATTTGCACTCCAAGGGCCCTTTGTCATTCCACACAGCAGAAGCGGCCTTTCAGACCTGGTGTTACTTTAATTTTCTAATCTAATTTGATACACAATTTTCGATTGGGGCACATGGATAACAGAGCGACTATCTACCATCGCCAGACACTACTACAATACAGAGAGCGTCCAAAAACAAACCTTCACAAAGATCTGCTGGCTGAATTACGCGACGTCGGCTTGCTGAGGGGAACGGGCTTACATTCCTCGGACTTGCCCGATGTTGGGAGCCGGAGATGGAGACGTCAAAAGCGATGTGCGAGGAAGCAGAAGCGAGGCAAGCGGGTAGGGGTCCGTGCCAGGCTCAAAGCAAACCCTAGCCGGCCAGCTCTCCCGTCCATTCTGCTCTCCAATGTCCGCTCCCTGGACAATAAAATGGACTCCATCCGACTCCAACGTAATACTCGGCAGGAGTACAGAGTTTGCTCCACATATGTCTTCACAGAGACATGGCTCACTGATGGGATTTCGGACTCTGCCATCCAGCTAGACGAGCTAACTTTGTTTCGCTCGGACAGAGATGCAGCTCTCTCCGGTAAGGTCCACGGTGCGGTGTCTGTGTTTACATCAACACGGAATGGTGTAGGAACTCTGTGCTGGTTTTCAGACACTGCTCATCGCTAGTGGAGTTTGTGGCAGTTCGATGCAGTCCATTTTATTTGCCACGGGAATTCACCTTTGTCCTTATATTCGGTGTGTACATTCCCCCCAGCGCTAATACTAAGGAGGCACTCTGTGAACTGTACGGGGCCATTAGCGAACTGCAGAACGCACACCCTGATGGTCTGTTTATTGTCACCGGTGATTTTAACCACACGAACCTTAAGTCAGTGCTCTCCAAATTCCATCAGTATGTGGACTTTGCAACGAGGGGGGAGAACGTGTTGGACCTGGTTTACACAAACATTCCCGACATGTACCGGGCAGAGCCTCAGACCACATCTCTGTTATGCTAATCCCAGCATACAGACCGCTCGCCAGGCACTCCAGACCAGTTCAGAAGCAGGTGAAAACCTGGCCAGCAGGAGCCATCTCTGCTCTTCAAGACTGCTTTGAGCTCACTGACTGGCACATGTTCAGGGAGGCTGCAACCGATGGCGATTCTACCAACTTAGAGGAGTACACAGCATCAGTGACCAGCTACATCAGCAAGTGCATTGATGATGTTACTCTGTCCAAGACCATCACTATACGTGCCAACCAGGAGCCATGGATGACCACGGAGGTGCGTGTGCTGCTGAGGTCCCGCGACTCCGCCTTCAGAGCAGACAACAAGTCAGCCCTAACAACAGCAAGGGGCAAACTGTCACGAGCCATCAGAGGAGCAAAGCATGCACATGCCCAGTGAATCCACAGCCACTTCCAGGACAGCGGCGACATGTGGCGCATGTGGAAGGGCATCCAGGACATCACCAATTACAGGACAACATCACCTGACTGTGCAGGTGATGCCTCCATCCCAGATGCTCTGAATAACTTCTACGCCCGGTTTGAGGAGGAAAATGACGTGGGGTGAGGAAGTCTACCCCTCCTACAAATGACCAGGTGCTGTGTCTCTCCATGGCCGACATGAGAAGAACCCTGTGCAGGGTCAACCTACGGAAGGCTGCTAGACCAGACAACATCCCTGGTAGAGTGCTCAGAGGGTGTGCAGACCAGCTAGCAGATGTTCTCACTGACATCTTCAACATCTCCCTGAGCAGCGCCACCGTTCCAACGTGCTTCAAGGCCGCCACAATCGTCCCTGTGCCGAAGAAGTCTTCAGTGTCCTGCCTAAATGACTACTGTCCCGTTGCACTCACATTCAATATCATGAAGTGTTTCGAGAGGCTCGTCACGAGGCATATCAAGACCCTGCTGCCCCCTCACTGGATCCCCTGCAGTTTGCGTACCGTCCCAACCGCTCAACAGATGACCATCACCCTCCACCTGGCCCTAACCCACCTGGACAAAAAAGACACATACGTTCGGATGCTGTTCATAGACTTCAGTTCAGCATTCAACACAATCATCCCTCAGAAACTGACTGGAAAGCTGAGCCTATTGGGCCTGAACACCTCCCTCTGCAACTGGATCCTAGACTTCCTGACTGGGAGACCTCAGTCAGTCTGGATCGGGAGCAGCATCTCCAACACCATCACACTGAGCACGGGGGCTCCCCAGGGCTGTGTGCTCAGTCCACTGCTGTTCACTCTGCTGACCCATGACTGTGCTGCAACACACAGCTCGAACCACACCATCAAGTTCGCCGATGACACGACAGGGTGGGTCTCTTCAGCAAGAACGTCGAGTCAGCTTACAGAGAGGAGGTAGAGTGGCTAACGGACTGGTGCAGAGCCAACAATCTGTCTCTGAATGTGAACAAAAGAGATGGTTGTTGATCTCGGGAGGGCACAGAGCGACCACTCCCTGCTGAACATCGACGGCTCCTCGGTAGAGATCGTAAAGAGCACCAGATTTCTTGGTGTTCGCCTGGCGGAGAATCTCACCTGGTCCCTCAACACCAGCACCATAGCAAAGAAAGCCCAGCAGCATCTCTACTTTTTGCGAAGGCTGAGAAAAGTCCATCTCCCACCCCTCATCCTCATCACATTCTACAGGGGTTGTATTGAGAGCATCCTGAGCAGCTGCATCGCTGCCTGGTTCAGAAATTGCACCGTCTCGGATCGCAAGACCCTGGCAGAGGATAGTGAGGTTAGCTGAGAAGATCATCGGGGTCTCTCTTCCCACCATCACGGACATTTACACTACACACTGCATCCACAAAGGAAACAGAATTATGAAGGACCCCACACACCCCTCATACAAACTCTTCTCCCTCCTGCCGGCTGGGAAAAGGCTCCGAAGCATTCGGGCTCTCACGACCAGACTATGTAACAGTTTCTTCCCCCAAGCTATCAGACTCCTCAATACCCAAAGCCAGGACTGACACCTTGCCCTATTGTCCTGTTTATTATTTATTGTAATGCCGGTACTGTTTTAGTGCACTTTATGCAGTCCTGTGTAGGTCTGTAGTCTAGTAAAGCTTTCTCTGTTTTTTTTTGTTATACAGTTCAGTCTAGTTTTTGGACCGTGTCATGTAAACCATGGTCCTGAAAAACGTTGTCTCATTTTTACTATGCACTGTACCAGCAGTTATAGTCGAAATGACAATAAAAGTTGACTTGACTTGACTGAAGTAACTGACCATTAATCCTGTACTCAGTCTTCTGGTTTGTCCTTCAAAAATGCATCACCTCACACTTGTCCAGATTGAACTCCATCTGCCATTTTTCTGCCCAACTCTACAGCCTGTCTATATCCTCTTGTAACCTTCGACCTCATACAGCTCCATCTACAACTCCTCCAATCTACTTGTCATCCGCAAACTTACTCACCCATCCTTCCACTTCTACATCCAGGTCATTTATAAAAATCACAAATAGCAGGGGTCCCAGGACAGATCCCTGCGGCACTCCATTAGTCACCAACCTCTAGGCAGAATACTTTCCTTCCACAACTACCCTCTGCTTTCTTCCCTTAATCCAATTTTCTATCCAAACAGCCAAGGTTCCACTTATCCCATGCCTCAAGACTTTCTGGATGAGTCTCTCATGAGGGACCTTGTCAAATGCTTTGCTAAAGTCCATGTAGACCAAATCCACTGCCCTACCCTCATCAATTTTTTTTGTTACCTCTTCAAAAAACTTAATCAGGCTCGATCTTCCCTTCACAAAGCCATATTGACTATACATGAGTAGACTATTCTTGTACAAATCTGCCTTAAAAGACAGACTCAGGAACAGAACTCGCATGTAACCTGGGGACTGTCTGTAGTTCAATTATAATTTATAGAAGAAGCTGAAGTAAACATTAGTTATATCATATAAATTTTCCCGATTACATACAGGTAGTCCCTGAGTTACAAACATCTGACTTAACAGATAACTCGTACTTACAAACCGAGGAAGGAGAACGGGGTCTGCCATCTTAAGTTGGATTACGATGCCATCCACCATTTTAAGTCATTGCTGTTAACGCTGTGTTGAGTGTTTAACTTTGTAGTTGGCTTAAAATTTTCTTAGTAAGATTCACCCTGACCCCGCACCCCTCCCCGTTCTGGTCGGCTGGTGGCGCAGTGAGATCAGCACTGGGACCACTCCCGTGCCGGGTTGATGTTGATCCAGTGACTCCCGTACCATCTGTGCCGGGTTGATGTCGAGTGCGCAACTCAACCCCGTAAAAAAAACACTGCTGCCTCCAGTTTAAATTCCCTTGCAAAATATTGTGAGGTTCAAATACCCAAACCCAGCACAGCCCCCACTTGTCCCATTTAACCTTTCTAGGTGCACTGGACTTTAGCACCCAGGGAATTCAATGCGGTGGTCCTTAGGACACAGCGGACTTCGGGAGCCGGCGGAGGTCACTCACAGCGTTTCTGTTCCATTGATGGGAAGCGATTGCAATTGAAAAAAAAGTGGAACTAATAAAGCATTTGAAAAGAGGTGAAACGCCATCAGTCACTGGAAAAGTGTTATGCTACAGTTGGTCAACAATCAGAACAATTTTAAAGATAAAGGATAAAGTGAGAATAATGGAGCATGTGAAAGGCCCTGCCCCGATGAAAGCTACAATTATTACTAAGCAATGCAGAGTGGCTTAATTATTGAAATATATACATTTCTTAAGTGTTTTATATGCAGAGAAAGGTAAAATATATACTGTATACTACGAAAAATATTTGACTAATTGATGCTAAATAATACCGGACATACTTGTTCTGACTTACATACAAATCTGACTTAAAGATGGACTCAGGAACGGAACTTGTACATAACCTGGGGACTGTCTGTAGTTCAATTACAATTTATAGAAGAAGCTAAAGTAAACATTAGTTATATCATATAAATTTTCCCGATTACAATGCTTTGGAGTTCTGGAAACTAGTATAATACTTGTAGTCAGTAAAATTAACCAAGAATAAGTAAACTAAAACATGGGCAGGTTTACATTTCAGAGTATAATTTCCTTTCTGAAACATCACCCAAAATCAAGAGAAAGCTGACCTTCTGTTTGCAATCCGGCTGCTGTTGCGACCCATTCCCAAACACTTTTCCAGATGAGGAGCAAAACGGGAGGCAGCGATACTACGACTGCAGTTTGGGCATTCACATTCTTTATTCTTCCACTGGTTATAGACTTGGCCAAAGACGTCCAAACCTGGCTGGTCCACAATTTCTTAAACACACAATCAAAATTTATTGATTGGCAGACCATCCACTATTTCCCTATGTTTCTTTAAATATTATATGATTTGATTCTTATCTGTACGAGTGAACTATACCTACACAATAAAATCTGCATTCTCAAAGAAACTGTGAAAGAACACAACTGATAGAAATTAGAAATGAATCTTGGAATGGTCCAAGCTTATTGGGAAGATTGCTCATACTATGCAGTATTAATCTTGGGTTTAAAAAGAAGTGTGCTTAATTTTTTTAGGACTAACGCTGGCAGATCTATGTATTATTATGTCCAGAATTTGCCAGGAGTTTCACCACAATGATACCAAGTGTTGGTTCTGAATGTGACAAGTTCTGTCCACCAGTTTTCTTCCATAAACAAAGGTTGTTTTATTGGTTCCAGAATGATAAATTCAGTGTTTTCAAAAGATATAGCATGCTTGATAGATTTTAGCACAAAAAAAATCATCTAGTATAACAATATCGAAAATATTATCGTTTTAAATATGTTCTAAATTTTATGCCGACCATGTATCCCCTGACAACAGGAAAATGCTATTTATTAACATAGGCCTAGTTTTATTCAAGGATTAAGTGGAAAATTGATTGAGTGATGGATAATTATTTATGTTTGGTCATTTTGTTCAGGTAAGCCAAAAGATTCAGGGAATGAGTATAATAAGACTTAAAGTAAGACCAATTCTCAGGGATAGTTCTGGCTCTGAAACCGTCCCTAAGAACTTAAAAAAAAACTAAGTCTGAGCCATGATCTTAATGGAGATCACCACATGGCATCATCTTGAAAATAATACATTCCTCCTTTAAACCAAAACTATAACTTCCACACAGTTACAAACTATAAATGGTCCTTACACCTAGCCGGGAAATCAGAGAAAGCAGGTTCTGCATATGTTGAAAACTGGAGCCAAAAATAAATTACCAAAGCCCTGAGATTTATGGAGACAAGATCCTGCTTTAAGACTGGGAAAGGGTGGAGGAGAAAAAAAATGGCCCCTTTATAGAAGTTAATGGGTGGGGAAAGCCTAATAGGTAACAGACAGAACCATGTGAAGTTGGAGAGAGTGGAATGATAGTCAGATGGAACTATGAGTATGGGGAGATGAGGGTGTTGAGATGGAAAAAGTGAACTTAGGGAGAGAGAATGAGAGGATTGGTGGGAGTGAGAATGAAACATATGGATCATAGATTATTTGAAACTGAAAAACATCAATGCTCATACTACTGACCTGTAGTCTTACCCGATGTGTAATATTTTTTCCTAATTTGTCACTGACCACACTATGGCAGTGAAGAAAGCTAGGGAAGACAGGTCAATGTGGGAACGGGAGTAGGAATGACATTATATGAGCAGAAAGCTCAAAATGCTGATACTCTGCAAAACAGTAGCCTAGCCTTCACCTTGTCAGTGTAGAAGATGTAACATCAGCAGCACTGAATGCACAGGTTTGAGGAGGTGCATTTGTTTCTTTGCTTCACATGGAGGGTCAGTTAAAGCTTTAAATGACAGTGACAAAGCAGATATATGAACAAGTGTTGCAGGGCAAGTGCCAAGGGATGGGAGGGGTGAGTGGGAAGGGATGACAAGATAAGGAAATTAGAGAGACTATGGTCTTTGTGCAAAGCAGAGAAGGGGGAAGGAGAATTGTGAATGGTGCTAGTAGAATCCCATTAACAGCGATGGGAATGGTAAAGGATAAGTACAGGATGTAAAAGGTAGTGGGGTGAAAGCCAAGCATCAAAAGAACTATCTCTGACTGGAAAGAAAAGATGTGAACGCAGAGATGAAGAAATAATTGAGAGAAATAAATCACAACCATATATAAGATGGGATGGGAGTTGAGCTATCTGTAGCTAACTTTTCCAGCATTCCAGCTCTTATACCCACCACTCTCCCTTAACCCAGATGGAATGGAGATAGAATTTTCATTGTTTTCACCTTTCACCAACTAGCCACTGTATCCAACTACTATCAGTGCTTTTCCAATATCTTCCCTGCTTTCTGCAAGTACCACTCTCCCTGATTCCCTGCTCCACTCTTTCCTTCCTTTTCTCCCCATCTCCTGACAAATTTCTCCAGAAACCACAGAAGATGCAAGATTTCACTTCCTCTTCCATCATCTCTACCTTGGCAAGAACCAATGTGATCTAGGAAGCTGTTTTGAAGTGCATCTGCCATCTGTCCATAATGGCTATTTCACCTTCCAGCTATATGTCATTTACACTCCCATTCCCATACCAATCTTTCTGTCCTCACTTATCACTTAATCACTGAAACCAGTGGTTGACAAGAGCAACTCCAATTTCACTCCTGTTCAAGAAGCCACACTTCCCTCATGTTCCCCTACCACCTTCAGTATTCCTTCCTTGTTCTTTCTCTCTTTATCCCTCCTGACACCAGCCTATCACTCCCACCTCTACACCATACATCTGGTTCTACTGGAGAATAAAGTTGCATCGTTTGCTGTGTGGCCAGAACTATGTGGCCACCCTTGTGTTTGCTATTTGCTATGTATCCAAATTATTATCCAGAATGAAATCCCTGTATTGTCTCTGTGCTATTGAACACATCAGTGCCTTGAGAATGTACCTAACAGTAAAAGTAAGCATGTAGAGATAACGGTGGTAGACGGGATGGATCATGGAGTGGTGTGATGGTATGGGGACCAGTCATGGCTGAGAAGGGGAACACGTGTTCCAGGGAGTAGACTAGTGCAAGGATGGGCTACGGAGTGGTGTGATGGTATGGGGACCAGTCAAGGCCGAGAAGGGGAACACGTGTTCCAGGGAGTAGAGTAGCGCAAGTATGGGCTATGGAGTGGTGTGATGGTATGGGGAGCAGTCATGGCCAAGAAGGGGAACACGGGTGTTCCAGGGAGTAGACTAGAGCAAGTATAGGCTATGGAGTGGTGTGATGGTATGAGGACCAGTCATGGCCGAGAAGGGGAACACATGTTCCAGGGAGTAGACTAGAGCAAGTATGGGCTATGGAGTGGTGTGATGATATGGGGACCAGTCATGGCCGAGAAGGGGAACACGGGTGTTCCAGGGAGTAGACTAGAGCAAGTATGGGCTATGGAATGGTGTGATGGTATGGGGACCAGTCATGGCTGAGAAGGGGAACACATGTTCCAGGGAGTAGACTAGAGCAAGTATGGGCTATGGAGTGGTGTGATGGTATGGGAACCAGTCATGGCCGGGAAGGGGAACACGTGTTCCAGGGAGAAGACTAGAGCAAGTATGGGCTACGGAGTGGTGTGATGGTATGGGAACCAGTCATGGCCGGGAAGGGGAACACGTGTTCCAGGGAGAAGACTAGAGCAAGTATGGGCTACGGAGTGGTGTGATGGTATGGGGACCAGTCAATGCCGAGAAGGGGAACACGTGTTCCAGGGAGAAGAATAGAGCAAGTATGGGCTATGGAGTGGTGTGATGGTATGGGGACCAGTCAATGCCGAGAAGGGGAACACGTGTTCCAGGGAGTAGACTAGAGCAAGTATGGGCTATGGAGTGGTGTGATGGTATGGGGACCAGTCATGGCCTAGAAGGGGAACACGTGTTCCAGGGAGTAGACTAGAGCAAGTATGGGCTATGGAGTGGTGTGATGGTATGGGGACCAGTCAATGCCGAGAAGGGGAACACGTGTTCCAGGGAGTAGACTAGAGCAAGTATGGGCTACTGAGCAGAAATATTGGTGGCGAATCGAGAAGCTAATGTGCTGGTGATAAACGTTGCAAGTGGATAGGGTATGCTAATGTTTCCTGACAAGCTCATTAATTTCTGTATATTGGTCATCCTTCCAGTTATCTTGCAGTCCTGCCAAAATGTCAAAACAACACTTTAACCATAGATTCTGCTGATTGTAGTTTTATTTTGTGACTCATTTGGGCTCATTAATAAAGGCAGGAATTTATTCAGATAACCAACTCAGTTAAATTCATCTTACTATAATCCCTACTCAATGTTTGATTGGCACATTTATTCAAACATAGAAAATCCACAGCAGCCCTTAAGCCCACAATGTTGTACTGACCATGTATCTAAAGCTAGTCTCCATTCTTTTTGCAAACTATTATTTTCCAGGACTTCTAGTCATTTTTAGATTCCTTACTATAACCTATTATCAAACCTCAATTTCCTCAAAGGGAGTTTTCGGTGGCACACAAATCAAAGGCTGCATCTTAGAAATATTGTAGACATTTCACCTGATCTAGTCAAAATTACCACTCTAGCTTTCTCCATATTTGTACAAAAAAAAACTTGAAAGAAAACTCTGTGGGCAGTTTTGGTTAATGGTAAAGACCCAAATTAGCCTAAAGGTTTGAAGAAATGAAACCACAGGAAGTTGGAATTTCCTGTTTAAGAATTACATTTATCAAAACTTCTAAAGCAACAGTTTTTTAAAATAATTTTTTAAGGAAAATCTTATGATTGTCAAATGTAGGATTGCTAATTGAAGATTGTGAAGTTATCTTCTCCTGAGATTACAAGATCATTAAGAAAGCCAAAACACGTATCCATTATCTAACTTCTTATAGATTTATCATCCAAAACCATCAGTACTTGTTCACTTAAAATAGCCAATGTAGACATACCAATCTCTGAGTCTCTTCCACCTGTCAATGTCTCATCAAAGCAATAATAGTTCAATAAATCAATACTAATAAATTTCTAAAATGCTCTTCCTTACGTGGGGTCTATGGTTTATAGCTGCTGTCATACAAACAGCAGATCTTCACATGAATCATCTTCAATAATGAATGGCAAATTTTACTTGGGGACATTTCAGTTGAATTTAATACCTGTATCCATTCATTTCCCTAACACAATCTTTGTTTAATTATTCTGCTCTTTGCTGAAGAGGCACTATGACTAATCACACTGCCTTCCAGCCACACTGTGATCAAAAAATCTCAGCAATAATAATGTCTAAGCCTGGGACCTCACTGGTTTTCTTTCTTTCCTTTCAGTTAGCCCTGATGAAGGGTCTCGGCCTTAAACATCGACAGCACTTCTCCCTATAGATGCTGCCTGGTCTGCTGGTTCCACCAGCATTTTGTGTGTGTTGTTTGAATTTCCAGCATCTGCAGATTTCCTTGTGTTTGCCTGGTTTGCAAGGTTCAGTTCCACATTTGAAACAACTTTAGTTACTAAACCAACCTGTGCTCCTAATCAGCTACCCAAGGAACTGGGTGACACATCATTAAATACATCCACAATTAAGCATCTATTCAGTCATATCAAACACTCTTACCAAAATCCTTCATACTATCTGGATCTGTCTCATCCAAAAAGAAATAACCACACTTCACAGCTCGATGTACTTCAAAACAGAATCCCAGACAAGCATCATCTATGAGATCGGAATAGATCTCATGAACTGTGGCCTGAAATACAAAGTTCAAAGGTAAGCAGTAAGAGATCCGCAATAAAAATTAATCAGGTTAACTGATTTGTTCTCAGATAAAACAATCTCACTTCAGCTATGTTTTCTTACTAAGGAATAGAGTTTTAGAAGTAATCAAAAGGGGCCACAAAATGATTAGCATATTTCATTAAAACTTAAAATTAGGATTTTAAAAATTTTTCCTCCATACTAAACAGTCTTAATATGGAGCAGAGGAATGCTAGTTTTCTGCCATTACATTACACACCAGAATCCACTTAAGCGGCTTTGAAGTGAACTCTTCATCCACATTAAATGGATCCATGGGTTGCCCTCAACATTTATTGGACCCAGCACCAAGATAAATATGGATGGCATTCAAGCCATTTGCAAATCTAAAACACTGAAAACATGTTGCCAGCAACCATTCTATTTCTGATGGATCATGATTTTTGATCCTGCTCATTGAAAGCTTGCACAACACTATGATTTACCTCTAATCCCCGTCGGCCATCACCCACTCCTTTCTCAGTTAGTTACCCAAGCACATTGTTAACACAAGTAACAGAATTAACACTATGGAATTAGCTGTAGTTTGTTTCTCTTTACCTGTAAGCACAGTCTTGTGATGTCCATGGAATTCAATATACAGAAACAATGCACAAAAAAGACATGTAATGTCTGTACATGTACTTAGGAGCCTCATGCTTCTTGCAGTTGGTACCCATAATTAAAAATGACGATTAAAATATATAAAACAGGAATTGGTGAAAGTCAGAAGCCTCCTTAATCTGGTTCCACCATAGACTGAAATACTATAATATCCAAACATTCCTTACCTAAACGCATATTTATTGTTCAAAGATCACAGTCTTAGCTATACTTACTGGCTGATCATCCACCAGTTCCTGTTTAGACAAATATGATTCACAACCCTGTGCATGGAAAATGCAGTTTCTCAGCTGTTGCATGTAGCAGACACCAATAGAATCAACAAACTCATTCGTAAGGCCAGTGATGTTGTGGGGGTGGAACTGAACTCTCTGATGGTGATGTCTGAAAAGAGGATGCTGTCCAAGTTGCATGCCATCTTGGACAATGTCTCCCATCCACTCCATAATGTACTGGTTAGGCACAGGAGTACATTCAGCCAGAGACCCATTCCACCGAGATGTAACACTGAGCGTCATAGGAAGTCATTCCTGCCTGTGGCCGTCAAATTTTACAACTCCTCCCTCGGAGTGTCAGACACCCTGAGCCAATAGGTTGGTCTTGGACTTATTTCCACTTGGCATAATCTATTTATTATTATTTAATTATTTATGGTTTTATATTGCTATATTTCTACACTATTCTTGGTTGGTGCAACAGTAACGAAACCCAATTTCCCTCGGGATCAATGAAGTATGTCTGTCTGTCTAAGACAACTGCACTGCTCCAAAGAGCGCTATATGAGGTCATTCCTACCTTCTGTCATTAGGTCCTATAATATGGTCAATAATAATATATCATAATAATAATAATAATATATGGTCAATCTATAGCCAGGGAAGTGATGACACCCACCCCCCCCCATTAGATTGTTTGCAGTAACTTATATTTTCTTACTTTACTTCTCTTCTAGTATTTGTGTATCTGTGCATTTATAATGCTACCGAGACACTGTAATTTCCTTTGTGATTGATGAAGTATCTATCTTTCTATCTAAACACTCATTTCTCATTCTTAAAACTATGAAGTTCAGTCACAATGAAGGCTACAGCTCATTAAGAAGCTTACTCTTTTGGCAGTGGCTCAATGAAAAGCCATATATAATTTTGCAAGAATTACTGCTTCAAAAACAAAATTGCAAAAAATGAAGCAAAGAAATACACTGTAATCAGCATTAAAGGCATAACCTTTATTTGTTCAGTGAACTATAAGTGCAGCTTCAACATAAAGAAATGTGTGAATTACAACCATAGCATTCAACATTGGGACTCACAAGAGGGATCTGGGGAGGGGGTACTGCTCTGTTCTGCAAATGTTTCAAGAACAGCATCAAACTCCATGGCCTGGTCACTGTGCCCTTTGTTCTGCTGCTGGTCACATTCATATTTCAGTTGCTTCCAGTATTTCTGGCTCTTCTCCAAAGAAACTCATTTCAGTTTGGGCATGGCTGTAGAGTTCACATTAAACAGTTTACTTTTGAAACAACTTTGACCTTCATCTGTTCTATCAAAAGCACAGAAATTTAGACAAGTCTAGATCATCATCTGAGCAAAATTATTCTTAAGTTTAATCACAGCAAGGCGGATTACATTCCCAGAGACTGCTATACACTCATTGCTTGACTCACAATATAGATACACTGACTAAAAGGATGGACTCATCAGTGTACTCAACACTTATTCCAGACCATATCTTTCATTTTCCAGATCTGACGTATTCTAGATGAGCATCTTCACTTGTCCAAAGCAAATTTTCAAGATTTTTTAGAAATTTCTTTCCTCTTATCACAGAAAGCTCTAAAACATAAACTGAAATTTCTGTCCCATTGACAGTATGTGAAGCAATTGTCAGATTGGCAAGTTCACTTTGAATGTATTCATCACTGAAGATTAATATTTAGATCATGGAGATTAAGAATCTGTACATTCCATCATAACAGAGCTACAGACCTCTACAGGAGAATATTACAGCAGATCATCAGATGTCTGATACTAAACAAAGATGTTTCACCAGGTCAGAGTTTAGTGTCTATTAATTTCAGAAAATGGAATCAACACAATCCAAATTTCTTGCAGTAACTTGAAGATCCTTTTGAGACTTCATGCTATGTTTAAAAGTTTAGATGCCTATTTCGTATCAGGGCTCATTATATGTTGAGTAAAAGATCCAAACAACCATTACTGACCACTTCTCAGAATATCAAACTTAGAAGTAACAACAGCGAATTCCATTCCATTTCATTGGTGTCTTTTAAGATCACTCCAAGCCTTTATTTGTTAACACTTGCCAGAGGTGAAATGTAACATGTAAAGACTCTGCCAAATATAAGGACTCCCACATAAAGAAGGAATAGGAAATAAACAATAAGATTAGCGTAAAAATATCCAATGTCATTCAAAGATCAAAATTAATGTTGTAGTTGGTTAGTTCAGTGTTTAAAATAACAAACACCATTAATACCATACTTATAGTTGCCTTTGGATCCTGTAAAAGTGACACTGATGAGAATCAGTTCCCCATAGGTTCAGCCACATTTCTCTATCCAACTCCCCTTACTGTGTCAGATATGAAATCAGTCTTATTCAAATCCTTAGGAAAAACCAGACAACGGAATTTCATTCTTGAGTTCATGACGTGCAATGAGAAACGTGGTCAGTTGTAAACTCAAAGAGTAACAGACAGACTGACACTGAGCAAGGGAAGGGATAGAAGGAAAGAAACTTGTGGATCAGTTCATAATTTTAAACAAACAAAAATATCAAAAATGTTGAGTATTTAGTATTTACCTATTTAATATTCTTGAAATAGTTATTTGTAAATTGAGAACATGCACATAATTATACTCTCAACAGTCACTTATGCATGCCTTCCCAAAAAAAACACAACAGAAACACAACTATCAAATTGCATAAAGAACTTATTCATTAATGCATCCATGAACAACTAAAACAACGTAGACAAAGAATCAACACATCTTTTAATAAAACAGGAGAAATTCCCAAGTCTCTTTACCTCAGATTTGCTGTTCTCCAGGCCAGGTAATGACACTTCTTCCATTTTCATTAAGAATCAGAACAGTGTGCTACTTTCCTTCTACATTGTAAAGAGGTGGTCACCAAGAAAATGGAGAGAAAGTAAACAGTTGGTCTAAAAAGAGCACATGAAATTGAAACCTATAATTAAGCAGGGGTTTCAGGTTAAACTGACTGCAATTGGAATTGTGATTGGTGGAGAATCAAGTTAAATACTCCAACCTGATAGAATGATCATGGATTTCTCAGACTTCTGACAATCCCCTCCCATCTACACCATTTCCCCCCACCTCTCTCTCTCTCTCTCTCTCCCTTCCCTCTCCCTCTCCCTCCCTCCCTCTCCCTCTCTCTCTCTCACACCTTATCTCCTTGCCTGCCCATCATCTCCCTCTGGTACTGCTCCCCCTTCCCTTTCTTCCATGTCCTCTGTCCTCTCCTCTCAGATTCTCCCTTCTCCAGCCCTTTATCACCCTTGAGCATAAAGTTAGCTGGTAGAATTAACATTAATGAATACTAAGAGTAAAACTGGAGTTTACTGCAAATGAGAAACCTGCAGAGTAATCCAAGTAATGCAAAATGCTGGAGAACACCCCCCTACTCATTCTTCTAAACTCCAGTGAGTACAGGCCCAGAGCCATCAAATGCTCCTCATACGTTAAACCTTTCATTCACAGTGTAATTTTCATAAACCTTTACTGGGCTCTCTCCAACGCCAACAAATCCTTTCTTAGATAAGGGGCTCAAAACTATTCAAAATGCCAAATGCAGTCTGACCAATGCCTTATAAAGCCTCATCCTTGCTTGTAGTGAATGGCTTTTACTTTCCTTACTACCACTTAACCTGCCAGTTAGCTTTAGGAAATCCTGTGTTATGAATTCAAGTCCCTTTGCTCAGAAACTAATCCTTTATTCCTTCTTCAGTCCAAGATCACTCACTTCCTACACTATATTTCATTTGCTATTTCCTTGCCCATTTTCCTAATCTATCCAAGTCCTTCTGCAGACCCCTTGCTTCCTCAACACTGCCTGCTCCTCTAGCTTTCTTTGTAATGCCCATGAAGTTGGTCCAGATCATTGATGTCTACTGTGAAACAAAGTGGAGATCCACAACTGACCCTGCAGAACTCCGCTAATCACTAGCAGCCAACCAGAAATGCCACTTTTAATCCTACTATTTACCTCCTGCCAGTTAGCCTATCTTCTGCATACAGAAACATAATAAACCTAAAGCACAATACAGGCCCTTTGGCCCACAAAACTGTGCCATAGAACCATAGAACATTACAGCACAGAAACAGGCCTTTTGGTCCTTTTTGACTGTGCCGAACCATTTTTCTGCCTAGTCCTATTGACCTGCACCTGGGCCATATCCCTTCATACACCTCTCATCCATATACCTGTCCAAGTTTTTCTTAAATGTTATAAGTGAGCCCGCATTTACCACTTCATCTGGCAGCTCATTCCACACTCCCACCACTCTCTGTGTGAAGAAGCCCCCCCCCAATGTTACCTTTAAACTTTCCCCCTTCACTCTTAACCTATGACCTGTTTTTTTTCTCCCCTAGCCTCAGTGGAAAAAGCCTGCTTGCATTCACTCTATCTATACCCATCATAATTTTATACACCTCTATCAAATCTCCCCTCATTCTCCTACGCTCCAGGAATGAAGTCCTAACCTGTTCAAACTTTCTCTGTAACTCAGTTTCTCAAGTCCCAGCAACATCCTTGTAAACCTTCTCTGCACTCTTTCAACCTTATTAATATCCTTCCTATAATTAGGTGACCGAAACTGCACACAATACTCCAAATTCGGTCACACCAATGTCTTATACAACCTCACCATTACATTCCAACTCTTATACTCAATACTTTGATTTATAAAGGCCAATGGACCAAAAGCTCTCTTTATCTATCTGTGATGCCACTTTTAGGGAATTATGTATCTGTACTCCCAGATCCCTCTGTCCTACTGCACTCCTCAGTGTCCTACCATTTACCTTGTGTGTTCTACCTTGGTTTGACCTTCCGAAGTGCAATACCTCACACTTGTCCACATTAAACTCCATCTGCCATTTTCAGCCCATTCTTCCAGCTGATCCAAATCCCTCTGCAAGCTTTGAAAACCTTCCTCACTGTCCACTACACCTCCAATCTTTGCATCATCAGCAAATTTGCTGATCCAATTTGCCATTATCATCCAGATCATTGATATTGATGACTAATAACAATGGACACAGCACTGATCCCTGTGGCACACCACTAGTCACAGGCCTCCACACAGAGTAGCGATCCTCCACTACCACTCTCTGGCTTCTTCCATTGAGCCAATGTCTAATCCAATTTACTACCTCTCCATGAATACCTAGTGACTGAATCTTCCTAACTAACCTCCCATGCAGGACCTTGTCAAAGGCCTTACTGAAGTCCACGTATACAACATCCACTGCCTTCCCTTCATCCACTTTCCTGGTAACTTCCTCGAAAAACTCTAATAGATTGGTTAAACATGACCTACCTCGCACAAAGCCATGCTGACTGTTTCTAATAAATCCCTGTCTATCCGAATACTTGTAGATCCTATCTCTTAGTATTCCTTCCGATAATTTATCTACTACCGATGTCAAACTTACCAGCCTATAATTTCCCAGCTTACTTTTTGAGCCTTTTTTAAACAACGGAACTACATGAGCTATCCTCCAATCCTCCGGCACCTGACCCATGGATATTGACATTTTAAATATTTCTACCAGGGCCCCAGAAATTTCAACACTAGTCTCCTTTAAGGTCCGAGGGAATACCCTGTCAAGTCCTGGGGATTTATCTACTCTGATTTGCCTCAAGACAGCAAGCACCACCTCCTCTTTAATCTGTATAAGTTCTATGACCTCCCTACTTGTTTGCCTTGTTTCCATAGACTGCATTCCAGTTTCCTTAGTAAATACATGCCGAACATGTACTTACTTTAAAAATTACCAGTGTTACCCATACCCCTCTATTTTTTAAGCTTTGAGTACCTATTTAGGAGTCTCTTAAGAAATCCTAATATATCTACCTCCACCAGTTGCTGGCAGCCTATTCCACATACTCACCATTATCTGAGTAAAAAACTTACCTGAAATCTCCTCTGTCCTACTTCCAAGCACCTTAAAACTGTGCCCTCTCATGCTAGCCACTTCAAATGCGGGAAAAAGCCTCTTGACTATCCACATCATCAATGCCTCTAATCATCTTATATACCTCTATCACGTCACCTCTCATCCTCCATTGCTCCAAGGAGAAAAGGCTGAGTTCACTCAACCTATTCTCATAAGGCATGCTCCCCAATCCAGGCAAAATCCTTGTAAATCTCCTCTGCACCCTTTCTATGGTTTCCACATCCTTCCTGTAGTGAGGCGACAGGAACTGAGCACAGTACTCCAAGTGGGGTCTGACCAGGGTCCTATATAGCTGTAACATTACCTCTCGGCTCCTAAACTCAATCCCACGATTGATGAAGGCCAATACACCGTATGCCTTCTTAATCAGAGTCAACCTGTGTAGCAGCTTTGAGCGTCCTATGGACTCAGACCCCAAGATCCCTCTGATCCTCCACACTTTCAAGAGTCTTACCGTTAATACTATATTCTGCCATCATATTTGACCTACCAAAATGAACCACCTCACACTTAACTGGGCTGAACTCCATCTGCCACTTTTCAGCCCAGTTTTGTATCCTATTGATGTCCCACTGTAAATTTCCGACAGCCCTCCACACTATCCAAAACACCCCCAACCTCTAAAGAATTTTTTACACACAGACTGTGCTGTTGCTGACTGTGGTGGAAGGTGATATAATAGGGTCTTTTAAGAGAGTCCTGGATATGTACATGGAGCTTAGAAAAATAGAGGGCTATGGGTAACCCCAGGTAACTTCTAAAATAGATACAAGATTGGCACAGCATTGTGGGCCGAAGGGCGTGTATATATTGTGCTGTAGGATTTCTATGTTTGACTGCAATCAATACCCTGTAACTTCTCTTTCAAAGTTGAGCTTTCCAACTGCCTGTACAACCTGGCATTTTTGCGTAATGAACTGAAACCTTGAAGGTGCAGTTCAGTTGCGCCCTAGTGTGTACAAGCCAAATCCAGGCAGTGTGGCCCAGCCCAAAAGCAAGAAATGAGTGTTCGGACATTGCTGGAGTGGACTTAGAGCAGACAAAGTGGCAGAACCAAGGCGAGGCATGGTTGAAGTAATAGAGCAAGAGACTGAGGAACAAGTCAATGTTTAAGAGCTTAAGATACAGAAGCAAAATTAAGCTATTTGGCCTATCAAGTCTGCTCTATCACTTCATCATGGCTGATGAATTTTCCTCTCAGCCCCTTTTCTGCCCTTATTGCTTTATGCCCTGACCAATCAAGAATCTATCAACCTCTGCTTTAAATATACATAAGGACCTGGCCTCCTGCTTGTGGCAATGAATTCCACAGATTTACCACTCTCTATCTAAGGAAATTCCCCTTTATCTTATTCTACAAGGATGTCCCTCTATACTGAGGTTGCGTCCTCCTGTATTAAGAATCTCCCATCATAGAAAACATCCTGCATTATTAGCCTGATCTCAGTGGTTGATCATATGTTAAAGTCTATCATTAAGGACGAGCTCTTGGGGTGCATGGAAACACTTAATACAATAGTCAAAAGTCAGTATGGTTTCCTTAAGGGAAAACATTGCCTGAGCAATTGTTCTTGGATCCAGGCACCACTACTTTGATAAGCTGTCAGGCCCAGGCCCCGCTACATCAATGCACTGTATCTGACCTTCCCAATCAGGCCCAGCGATTAAATCAGTTAAATGCTAATGAGTCCTTCCAATCTAGTCCTCTCTCAGATCTTTATAAATTCCTTTACTCCATTGTAATACTGATACAGCTAATAGTAGTTTCTACTCAAACTACAGGATTGATTTGATTATATTATGGTCATAGCCACCCTTTAGTCCAAGCTCTCTAATCAAATCTGATTCATTCCAAAACACCCTATCCAGAATTGCCTTTCTGCTATTTGGCTCAACCAAAAGTTGCTTTAAAAAGTCATCTAGTAGGCATTCTATATATTTCTCCCTTGGTTTCCAGCACCTACCTGATTTCCCCAATCAATCTGTATACTGAAATCTCTCATAACAATTGCAGCATTGCTCTTTTGTAATTTGCATCCTACATTCTGGCTACTGTTCAGAGGCCTGTATATAACTCCTAACAGTTTCTTTTTACTGCTGCAATTTCTTAACTCTGCTCACAAGGATTCTACATCTTCTGATATTATGTCACCTGCTCCTAAAGATTTCTTTCAATTTTACCAACACAGCCACCTTATCCCTTCTGTAAACTGTCTGTCCTTTGAATACAATGTGTATCCCTGGATGTTAATTTATTCACACCAGTGAGCCATACCACACACAGCAACCAATCTATTTTTAAGCCTAGACTAATCACAGGATAATTTACAATGAACAGTAAACCTACGTTTTTGAATTCTGAGAGGAAACACATGCACCAGAACGGAACTTTGAACCGATGCCTGGAACTGTAATACTGTTGCACTACTGACCCCTTGGTTAAACTCTCAACTTTGATTTTCAATCAACCATAGCTCAGTGATGTCCACAACATCATCCCTGCCAATTTCTTACTGTGTTACAAGATTATCTACCTATTTTTTCCCATCTGTTAAACCACACCCCTATTATTCTGTTTAAATTCCTATCCATAGCTCCAGTTATGCAATTCACCAGGACCCTAGTCCCAGCATGGTTCACATGGAGCCTGTCCCATTTTAATGGTTTGCAATTTTCGAATACTGGTGTCAATATCTCATAAAATCAAACACATCTTACACTTCCAACCTTTAAGCCATGCATTTTCTTCTCTAATCTTATTAATACTGTGCCAGTGTGCACATGACTCCTGTAGTGATCCCAAAATTATTACTTTTTTGGTTCTGTATATCAAATTAGTACCTAACTGCACAACTTCTTCAGAAAAACCTCTTACTTGGTACTAATTATCATAACTCGATCTTTCCCCTCCCATTTCAAATTCTTCTGCGGATCAGATCAAGTGTCCCTAACCCAAGCAGATGACATAGCCTTCAGCAGTCTCAGTTCTTGCAAAAGACAATTGTGTCTATTCACCTGAATATATTATCCCTAATTAAAAATGCATTTCTCTTCACTCATCCCTCTTGAATGAATCTCTGTATCATGGTGACACCCCAACTGTCATCCTCACAGGAAGCAAAAATTTGCGATCAGTTAAGTAAACTCAGGGCTGAGGTTCTTCCTGCAATACCTCTTTGACCCCATTACTTGCCTCACTCACCATCACCATTTAGTCACTGGCCATTGATTAAATCTAAAGTAGTAAATCAAAGGATGTCTCTACCTCCTGAAACACAGATTCCAGGTAACTCTCCCATTCCGTGACCCATCACAGTGTTTGAAGCTCAGATTCATCAGCTTTGAGCCTGAATTCTTCGAGTTGCCAACATTTGCTGAAGATGTGGTGTTAAAAATTGAGGGAGAACCACATTGGGGTCCACCATTCACCACACAACCAACAACACATCACCTGATCCTGCAACTGAACAATGAAGATTTTGCTTCCTGAACACTTTTGGGTGTATTTTATGGATTTTGAGCTGCTGGTCACAAAAATCAGATTAAAAATTTTCATATCACATACCGTTTTGTAGATATAATCTATTTTTATGAATTCCCATCATATTTTAAGTTTACTAGTATATTACCCACAAAGCAAGCTCTTTTGGTCAGTCCAAGCACGCCTGGACATGCACTCAGTGTAGGTGCTATGAAAATGTTATCTTAGGCATGCCTGGCACACTTTGTCATGTTAGATACTGGCAGCCAGGCTATAGAGGCTGCTCACATTTACAGATTCTGTTTGGACGCATGCTGATGCCAT
The DNA here is from genome assembly GCF_030144855.1 of Hypanus sabinus. NCBI lineage: Eukaryota > Metazoa > Chordata > Chondrichthyes > Myliobatiformes > Dasyatidae > Hypanus > Hypanus sabinus. The sequence continues at coordinate 160,016 of NW_026779012.1, forward strand.
GTTCTTCAGGCAATAGCATAGTGAGTATACTGAACAATAGGATTTATTGTCTTCAGGAAGAGTTAATACAGCAGAAAAGTCTCAACAATGTCGCAACAGCTGCAATACACTGCGCTATTACATCTGTGGCATGAACCAGATGTGGAAAATGACACTGATCCAGATGTTGAACCCTTTATGTCTGGTTATCCCCATCTGATAACGCAGCCAGAATTAAATGACCTGGTCAGGGTCTTAGATTTGTCAAAAGCTAAAGCAGATTGCAAGGAGGGTTTGCTGTCACCAGATACCAAACTACATTGAGCTGCATGACAACATGCTTTGGTTGACAACAACTTTGTCACATGGTGTGAGCAGAATCATCTGCAGTTTAAAGTGAAAAAGACTAAGGAGCTGGTGGTGGACCTGAGGAGGGCTAAGGCACCGGTGACCCCTGTTTCTATCCAAAGGATCAATGTGGACATGGTGGAGGATTACAAATACCTGGGGTTATGAATGGACAATAAACTGGACTGGTCAAAGAACACTGAGGCTGTCTACAAGAAGGGTCAGAGCCGTCTCTACTTCCTGAGGAGACTGAGGTCCTTTAACATCTGCCGGACGATACTGAGGATGTTCTACGAGTCTGTGGTGGCCAGTGCTATCATGTTTGCTGTTGTGTGCTGGGGCAGCAGGCTGAGGGTAGCAGACACCAACAGAAACAACAAACTCATTCGTAAGGCCAGTGATGTTGTGGGGGTGGAACTGGACTCTCTGACGGTGGTGTCTGAAAAGAGGATGCTGTCCAAGTTGCATGCCATCTCAGACAATGTACTCCATAATGTACTGGTTAGGCACAGGAGTACATTCAGCCAGAGACTCATTCCACCGAGATGCAACACTGAGCGTCATAGGAAGTCATTCCTGCCTGTGGCCATCAAACTTTACAACTCCTCCCTCGGAATGTCAGACACCCTGAGCCAATAGGCTGGTCCTGGACTTATTTCCACTGGGCATGATTAACTTATTATTATTTAATTATTTATGGTTTTATATTGCTATATTTCTACACTGTTCTTGGTTGGTGCGGAACCCAATTTCCCTCAGGATCAATAAAATTTGTCTGTCTGTCTACTTAAAGCTACAAAACCATGAAGTGCAACATTCACTTTCTACATTCACACTTGGACTTCTTCCCTGCTGATCTTGGTGCAGTCAGCGACAAACATGTGAAAGGTTTCACCAAGACATTGTGACCATAGAAAAGCAGTATCAGGGCAACTGGAATCCATCAATGCTGGCGAATTATTGTTGGACACATAAGTGAGAAGCCTCAGACACTGATTACAAATGAAAATCATTAACAAAGTATTTTTAACTTAGTTGAACTAATGCAAAGCATCAGCACCATTATGCAATTAAACACATTATATTCAATAGTTAATTTGTTGTTTCTCCAAATTCATACGTGATACAAGTAGTCTGTAATTATACTTGTGTCCATTTTCAAGCAGTCTATCATAAACAAAAAGAAGTTCTGAGGAAGAAACACTTCTGAAAAAATCTGTTGTCCAGTATTCTAACTTCTATTACCCACAAAACACTACACATCAAAATTGCACACTAAGTATTATAACTAGCTTTCTCATCTTACTTTGAGAATAATCTTGACAAGGCTCTGTTGCCAACATGTTCTACTGGGTGTTGTAGGATTAGAACCAACTCTGAATACAGAGATTCTTCAAGTCAATTAACCATTAGATCCCATTGGATCTAGAAATGGGAGAAAACAATTAAAACAAATCTGAGGGTCACTAAAGCAAATTGGATGCCAAAAAACCTGTGAACAGACAAATGCAGTTATGTCTGTAGTACTCCAAAAATGGTAATCAAGTGAAATATTATCATCAAGGCCAATTAAAATTCTATGTAGCATAATTCTAGTACTTGACTAGGTGAGAGTAAGCGTTCAGCATGGACTAGAAGGGCCAAGATGGTCTGTTTCTGTGCTGTAATTGTTATATGGTTACTTGCACACCATTTCAGACGATATTTTAAATACGTATAAAGAGCTTTTGTCTCTTTGCCACCCATATTGTCTCATTCACAAATATTCCTTCTAAAAAGATCTGGTGTGTCACAACTGTGTTTGGAACCAGGAGTGTTATGTCTTGAGGAGATAAAGTCCTCTATTCTTTGGACCTAAATTCACTCTTTGCAAGCATCTGGAAATTTCTATCTCAGGTTGACTTTTAAACCTATCTGCAAGGTTCTTCCATTCACACTCTCACCCTTCCTCAAATCACATTCCATCAACCTAGATTTGGGTTATACTGCATTCTTTCATTTTATTTCTGCAGCTACAGATTAAAGATCTGTCCCTCTTCTTTGTAAGATAGGAATATGCAGGCTCCATTCTTCAGCTGCTTTGAACATCCATCCCCAGAGCTTAAACGTACCTTACAAGTTCTCCCTCAACTTATGTCCCCCACCCCCCCCCCCCCCCCGTCTCAGATTTTATTCTTCAGTTTTCTCTCTCCTCCTTTAATATTCTGCTCTTCAGGTAACAAAGATGACTCAATAACCAAACCGCCATCAACTCTACCCCACCTTCTCCTTGCGAGACTCTTCTTCGGGCTGTACCTGCAGATGCCACAATAGCACCACTGCTTCCAGACCAATTAATCAACTCTGCTTCCACGGTCCATTTCCTCTAGAACCCCCGATCCCACGGCCCTTCTGCATCTCGCTCCTTCTCGCCCGTTCACTTCCGATCTGCGCAATCGTACTTTTAAACCAGGGCTGTCATTCCTTGCAGAGGGTCAGGTGCGGAATGAAGATGTAACGATGTCAGTTGTTCCCTGTCACTAACGCCCGTTACCCGACTACCCGAGCCACCCTTAACCAGGCCGCATGCTCTGTAAACTGGAAGCGGAAGTACGTTACCAACTATTCCGCAAAGCTGTCCGCCAATGGTTGATAGGCTTACATGGCGCTGGAATATTAACATGTTAATATGTTCGTTTACATTCTTTCTCCTTCAATATTGCTCATGCCACCTCGGAATGCAAGATTGTCAGGCTGCATTTTTCTCACCAGACCAGGAATCTCGCAATTAGGTACCGTCTTTTTACCTACCACGGGAGTTCTCTGGGGTCATTTTGGTAGCAGTTTACATTCCACCTCGGGCCAATGTCAATCAGACTTTAGATCTGATCAATGGGATGGACATGCACAAAACAGCACACCTTAACGCCTTCACCATCGTTTTGGGAGATTTTATCCAAGCCAGTCTGAAAAAAATAAATTTAGTTAAAGCATGGATATGGAATAAAATCTGCTTAAATACATAAACACCTGCCATGTATTTACAATGTAAAAATATTACAAAAGGTGATTTAAATTTATCCATACAGTGTAGCACAGTGACTGAGGATATAGTTATGGAAGTGTATCAGTGAATAAATAATAACACTTTGCTTAACACAGTAGATGTTTCTGCCGCATGTGTCTAATACAGTGCTTTGAACGGCTGGTAACGATGTGCATCAAAACTGTATTCCTGTCACGTTGGACATCCACCAATACACTTAGCAAAAGATTGCTCTATGCTCTATGACATATGCCTTACTGCCTATTATGCACCTGGCCCTGACACACCTTGAAAACAAAGACAGAATGCTGTCCCTGTGTTTTATTTCAGCATCCAACTCTGTCATTCTACAAACTGTGGTGAACAAATTTGTATTCTATGGAGGAAAAGGATTATTAAGCTATGCAACTAGGGACATTAGAGAGTGCCAAGCAAAGACTCTTGTGTGCAAACAGAGAATACAAAGTGCTTACTCTTGTGAGATAATGTATGTCTAATCCATTGCAACCACAGAAACAGAAACTAATGTGCTGTGCTCTGCAAGATAGTTTAATATGTAACTGCTCCTCTCACTCCTATTTTTTTCAGTGAACAGTAGGATATTGTTAATGTAATATTTCTATACAATGATTGGATATATTATAATGTCTGCTGTTAGTATGCTGAACTCTATAAAAGGATGATATTGTAGCAGTAGAGCAGAGCCTGGTGCTGATGGAGACCAGCTCTCTCTTTCCTTACTACCAAGTAAAATAAAGGTCCTGAAACAAGACGCAGGAGTTAAGTATTCTTTTTACCTGACTAGGTCAAATTTCCACAACATACAATACAATCTAAATGCAGCACTGTGCAGAGGGTTGTTCGATTTACTAATCAACAAACTTCAGATAGTCAGGATCACAATCAGTCATCCCTCCCATCATCCTCCACATGGATGCTCCCTAGGACTGTGAGCCCTGTGTGTTCTGTCTGCCTATACAGATTACACAATTAAACACCAGAGGAATCACTTCGTTCGCAGAAGTCACGACCTTAGTGGGGCTCATTATTAACTGTGAGTAACCATTTACAGAGGAAGTGTAAGTGTGGCAGCTTAGTGCCAAAACAAATAACCGTTTCCTTAATGTCAACAGAACGATTTTAAACTACTCTGAGTGCACATCTCAAATAACTGCAAATGGTCCAAGAATATATTCTACACAATCAAGAAAGCTCACCAATTCTTTGAAGGTAGAAGAGTGCTCTTCTATATTCACTAATACTCCTTCGGTATACAGGTGGGCAGTGGAGGGCATTCTAACATGCTGTATCTGTATCATGACATAGTACAGAAATAGTAAAAAAAACTGGCAAACACAAATGGCAACAGCCTATTCATCATGAAGGACATGTATACAGATAGATGCTGGGAAAAGGCCAGCAAATAAGGATCTACCTATCCTGTTATGAACTGCGTCCACTCCCATCAGGAAAGAGGCTACTCAACGTCCATGCTAGAATTATTAATTTAAAAAACAAATGAGGTTGGAGGTGACATTGGATACACTGCAACTCTGGCAGGGTTTGCTAGACATTATTTCCTACAATGTGAAACTCAATTAATAGTACGAATGGCAGTGAGTTTCACTACCAGATGAACTCAACATCTTCAATGCTCGCTTTAAAAAGCAGAGAAGATCCCTGCTGCACCTGATGTACTGGTGATCTCTGATTCTTTGAGGCCAATGTTAGGCTCTTTAAAGAGAGTGGAACTGATAAAGTATGTAAAAGTTTAACATGGTCATTAAACATAGCAGCTTAACTGAGTAAGCCCCAGGAGCTTTGAATAAGGAGTTTGTACTTTTACGGTCTCCGAGTGACTTTATCTGGATTCAACTTCCATAAACCTTTTCAAGGCGGAAGGTCCCAAAAAGTAACATAAGGCTCTGAAAATCTGTGCCAACTAACTAGCGGGAGTTTTCAAGGACATTTTCAACCTCTCACTACTACGGGCAGAAGTTCCCACTTGCTTCAAAAAGGCAACAATTATACCAGTGCCTAAGAAGAATAATGTGAGCTGCCTTGCTGACTATCGCCCAGTAGCCCAGTAGACAGTGATGAAATACTTTGAGAGATTGGTCATGACTAGACTGAACTTTTGCCTCAGCAAGGACCTGGACCCATTGCAATTTGCCTATTGCCACAATCTCAATGGCTCTCCACATGGCTTTAGACCACTTGGACAACACAGGTGTGGCTGGTCATGGATGGGGAGAGAGGACAAGGTTAGGGCTGGAGGTCCCAGAGCCGGGGCCACGGCGGTAGCAGTCCGGAGAGAGCAACCGACCCGAGTGAGGACGACTGCGACAGGGCACGCCCCCCCGTAGATTTGGTAGGATCTATCAGCCGACAAAAGTTTGTCTCGAGGGATGACTTTCAGTAGATCGCAACGAGGTAGCTGTTCTGCTACTTATGAGACCCTGAGCCCGAATTAGGTTGTCGGCAAATATTTTAGCACCAGGTTCCCCACGAACATTCAGGTTTAGAGGTGGCACCCGTCTGTCCGCACTCCAGGCCAGTAGCAACGGCACTTCCTGCTGACCGCATGAAGCAGCCAGTTACCTGAGGCCACCAGTGATCCCTAGGGAGAGGATATCACTGCATTTAGGCAACTGATGAATTCATGCGTATTCAAGTTCAACAGTGAGGAAAGGTGCAGCTGACTCATTCGTTTCATATCGCCAAATCATATTGTTTCCTTGTGACCTGGTAACACATGTTTTGTGGCCTGGTACCGGTCCGCAGCCCAGTGGTTGAGGACCACTGATCTAGTTGGCTCCACCTTGGGCACTAGCCTACAAAGTACCCAGGACATCTTCAGGGAGTGGTGTCTCAGAAAGGCAGCGTCTATTATTAAGGACCTCCGGCACCGAGGGCATGCCCTTTTCTCACTGTTACCATCAGGGAGGAGATACAGAAGCCTGAAGGCACACACTCAGCGATTCAGGAACTGCTTCTTCCCCTCTGTCATCCGATTCCTAAATGGACATTGAACCCTTGGACACTAATTCACTTTTTTAAATATACAGTATTTTTTGCACATTTTTAATCTATTCATTATATATATATTATAATTCATTGATTCATTCATTACTTTTACTTTTTTTCCCTTCAATATTAGGTATCGCAACGGACAGCTGCTGCTAGGTTAGTAAATTTCACGTCACATACCAGTGATTTTGATCCAGGAAAGCAATCTTTACATTCTCCTTTATACTCGTGGATTGAAGAACGACGACAAGCAGTCTAGAGTTTGGTTTATGCTGTGTGGTTGAAACCTATTCTTATGCAAACAGCGTAACACATAAGGAGTAGGACTGCAGTAGGATACTTCCCACTAACATCAAAGCCACAGGAGGACAAAGATAAGAACATAAGAAAAAAGAGCAGGTGGTTTCCAGTTACGGCATCATCGAGAATGGCAGCTTAAGTCACTAACTCCTCCGGAAAAATGCGTATTAAGCCCCGTTAACCCATCAAATATAGTACTTTTCGAAAAATATTTGAACTGAAAAGAGGGGCAAGAATGGGGAGAAGAAATGGAAATAAAAAAAAGCGACAATGCAGAGCATGTGGCCAAGAGGAGTGCAGCCAATGGCTCTCCGACCCGACCGCGTGCTACCGAGGCAGCTGCTGGGCCTCGTTCAGGTGAATATGATCGAAATCCTGAAAGAGATAAGGGAGTTCCGGAAAGATATAAAACAGCAGCTCCATGATATTATGGCAGAGCTCGCCAGCGTTAATCAAAAAATAGCGGTGGCAGAGACTCACATTGAGAAGGTGGAAGATCACATTCAAAACATGGAACGGATACTGAATAAGACAATAAAAATATTACATCACCAAGAAGGTAAACTGCTTGACCTGGAGGGAAGATCACGGCGGAAAAATATCAGAATCTACAACGTTCCCGAAGGAGCGGAGGGCTCGTCCATGACGGAGTTTGTCAGAAAGTTATTGTGGGACGCACTGGATCTTCCCTCGGCTATGAAGCTGAAAGTCGGGAGAGCCCACAGTGCGTTAGTCCCGAAACCCACTCAGGATAGAAAGCCACGGTCAATAATAATTAAATTCCTTCGGGACAGCACCAAGGCGGAGATTCTACGAAGGGCCTGAGGTAACAAGAGAGTGTTTTTTGACGATAAATTTATATATTTTGACCAAGATTACCCCCCCCCCCCGCGGTCCTGTAGAAACACAAAGAATACTCTGAGGTAAAGCGAGTACTAAAGCAAAATACAATTAGATTTCAAACGCTGTACCCTGCTAAACTTTGAGTGTTTTATGAAATGGGACACGGTTGTACCAGATGGTGGAAGAGGCGACTACAGACATGAAGGCCAGAGGGTTGCCCATCAACGTGACCAAAGCAAGGGAAAGCCTGGCTGAGGAATTGTCCTGCAAGAATCGAGAAGGGAGGAGGCAGAGAGAAATATATCAGGAAGAGACTGGGAGTTTCCCAAAGACAGTCTTCACCCCCTTCAGAAGAGCCATAAGGTTTGGCTAACTTTAAAAATGTTGAGAAGCTAAAGGGAAGCAAAAGTAGATGGTGATATACGTATCTCGAGAAGTACTTATTATAATGTGGATTTTATATTACTTAGTTGTTATTCTTTATTCGCTCACTTACTCCTTTTTCCCTTGTAATGGACTTGTACACTGACTTTTATGAATACTGCAATGGGGGCCCTCAACTCACAAGTAGGAGGGGTTATCCCCCACAGCTAGACATTTCCTCTAGCTCAACACAGGGTCATCTACTAGAGACCTCAGCCTTGGAATCACACGTTCATTGCCATTTTTGTTATTATTTGCGTTTCTTGGTTCTTAATTGTTCAGGGAGTAGATCGATTAAGTTTTATTCTAATTTCAATGATACATTGACAGATAAATACAGATGGCTAAGGACAAGGTAAAATTCATTTCTTTTAATGTAAATGGGCTATTAAATCCAATCAAACGTAAGAGAATTTTATCCAAAATGAAAAAAGAACAAGCCCATGTAGTATATTTACAGGAAACTCATTTAAGTGATAATGAGCATAAAAAACTAAAGAGAATGGGCTTCACTAATCTGTTTTTCTCCTCATGTAAATCAGGACATAGGAGAGAAGTTGCTATTCTTATCTCAGTTAAGCTAAATTTTGAAAAAGTATTCAAAATTGGAGATAAAGAGGGCAGATATATTCTGGTAAGGGGGAATATAGACGGAAATTCAGTTACTCTTGAATATATACGCATCCCTGGGAAGTGATATTGGTTTCTTTCAGAAAATTACTGATATTATGGTAACAGAATCAGAAGGTCTCCTGATATGTGGGGAGAATTAAATTTACAATTACAACCAAAGTTAGACTCTTCCAATAGAAAAACCTATAAAACAAAATCCTTACATAAGAAAGTTAATACACTTTTTGAGGATGTTGGTTTAATTGATATATGGAGGGACCTTTTCCCTGACAGAAGGGATTACACTCATTATTCTGCTCCCCATTCTGTATATACAAGAATAGACTATTTCATAACATTTGGAAAAGACAAAGACAAAATAAACACCTGTGGAACTGGGACAATGGATGTAAGTGACCATGTACCTACATATTTATCTATTGATTTTGACCTACAACCAAAGAGTACTATTTGGAAACTAAATTCAAGTCTACTCAATGATCCATACTTTAAGGAACAAATTTAAAAAGAAATTGGTCTCTACTTAGAATTTAATGATAATAGAGTGGTTTCTCCTCCCATTTTATGGGATACTCTGAAGGCAGCCTTAAGAGGGAAAATTATAGCGATATCTTCATATAAGAAAAATGAGGAATAAAACATTAGAGGAATTACAAAATAGACTGAAGGAACTAGAGAAAAAACACAAATTGAATTTGGCACAGGATTCATTGGGGAAATTAAAGGAATTAGGAATGAAATAAATAATTTGGTTATGCAAGAAATCAGGAAAAACTTAATGTTTCTAAAACAGAGACATTATGAAAGTGGATCGAAATCTATGAAAATACAGGTGTGGAAGCTGAAAAAAAAGATAGCTGAAAGTACAATTCATAGAGTTAGGGACCCAAGAACAATAATGATAAAAAATAAGCTAAGTGAAAGCTTTTTGAAGATTTTGAAGTGTTTTACAAAACTCTATATTCCAAAGTTCCAGGGGGAAGCATAACCCAAATTGACATCGTCTTAAATTCTCTAGCGTTACCTACTTTAAGCGAAGAACAAAATGAACGATGACTGCTGACATAGCTGAAGTTGAATTAAAAGCTGCAATTAGTAGGCTTAAATTAAGCAAGTCACCAGGATCAGATGGGTATACGGCAGAGTGGTACAAAGAATTTTAAAATGAGTTGATTCCTAATTTACTCCCCACACTGAACTGGGCTCTAAAAAAGGCACAAGTGCCACCCAGTTGGAAGGAAGCGATAATATCAGCTATACCGAAAGAAAGCAAGGATAAAATGGAATGTGGGTCATTTAGACCAATATCCGTCCTTAATGTAGATTATAGGTTATTTACCTCCATCGTGGCCAAACAACTAGAGGAGTTTCTACCCATACTGATACGTAACTATCAGACAGGTTTTATACGACAACGGCAGACACAAGACAATATATGAAGGACACTTCACATTATGGATCATATACAAAGAAATAAAATTGAAGCAATAGTGATAAGCGTGGATACTGAAAAAGCATTTGATTCAGTTAATTGGAATTTTCTTTACAGAGTTTTACATAGATTTGATTTCCAAGACACAATTATTAAAACTATACAGACACTATATGACAATCCTACTGTTAGGATTGAAATCAATGGATATTTATCAAATAGTCTTACCCTAGAAAGGTGCACGAGACAGGGTTGTGTATGGTCACCACTACTCTTCACATTACATCTGGAACCATTAGCTCAATACATCAGACAAAATGAAGATATCAGGGGAATTACTAGTAAAGGGACAGAGCATAAATTGGCTTGTTATGTGGATGACATTTTGATCTATCTAGGGCAACCAACATACTCTTTACCTAAATTGATGCAATCCTTTGAACAATATGGTCAATTATCAGGATACAAGATCAACATAGATAACTATATAACTGTAGCCCACCAAGAGAAATTGAAAGTAGATGTCCCTGGGCATGGCACACAGAGTCTTTCAAATATGTGAGCATCATTATGCCAAAAGATTGGCAAAATTATCAGATTGTAATTATCCGCCTTTATATAAAAATTTAAGGAAAAATGGCAAGATGGAACCTGATTCTTTTTTTCAGTCTCAGTTCAAGGATTGAGTCTATTAAGATTAATATACTTTCCAAACTGTTATATCTCTTTCAGACCCTACCGATAGAGATTAATCAAAATCAATTCAATGAATGGAACAAGATGTTATCAAGGTATAGTTGGCAGAGTAAAAGGCCTAGAGTTTGTCTCAAAACTTTGCAATTAGCAAAGGAAAAGGGGGGATGGGGCCTACCTTCTCTTACAGATTATTATTTTGCAGCACAGTTGAGAGCTGTGATATGTTGGTGCAACCTATCATTGACGCTCAGTGGAAAAACATTGAGGAGCAGGTAATTCCCATCCCCATACAAGCAATTTTAGCTGATAACAACCTGTAAAGGTACAAAAATACTATTGATAACCCATGGGTGAAATTGACTCTTAAAATATGGAAAACTACAATAAAAAATTATAATCTAAAGGGAGATATTGCATTTCTTAAATGGTGTGTATAAATTGGATGCTAGATTTAAGGACTGGACAGCTAAAGGAATAACAGTTCTTTGCAACATCTTGAAAGAAAGAACACTGTTCAGTTTTGAAATGCTTAAAGAGAGACACTTATTAGAAAAGCAAGACTTTTATCGGTATTTACAGATGCGACAATATGTTAATAAGGCATTTAAAAATGTAACCAGGGCAAGTACATGCTTGATAGAGTTCTTTAGAAAAGCATATAATTCAGATAATGGTAGTAGAATAATTTCAAGCATGTATAGGGGTTGTCAAATCTTAAAACACATTGGACTTCATACATTAAAACAAAATGGGAGAAGGAAGGAGGGATAATTATATCTGAGGAAGAATGGACAACAATATGGAGGTATCAATGGAAGTGTACCAGTTCACAGAAATGGAGGGAGTTTGGATGGAAAAACTTGATAAGATATTTTATTACACCCTCTCCGAAATCCCATTATGATAGTAACCTCCCTGTTTGCTGGAGAAATTGTGGAAGTCAAAATGCAAATCATTATCATACTTTTTGGGACTGCCCTGTTATCAAAAACTATTGGAGGGGGATACACAATGCCCTACAAGACATCTATAAATGTGAAATACCCTTGGAGAGTAAGATCATATATTTTGGATATATACCTCAAGAATGGTTGAAAAGAGATAAATATTTAATGAATATACTGTTGGTAGCTGGTAAAAAGACTCTTACTAGGAAATGGTTATCACAGGAGAGCCCAACTTTAAATACATGGATGGAAATTACAATGAACATTTACAAAATGGAGAAGATAACAACATCTGTTAATCATAAGCTGGAACAATTTGATTCATACTGGGAAAAATGATTTAACTACATAATGCCTCATAGGCCTGATTTTATTTTCATAAATCAATGAATCTGTTGTAAAAATAAGATCACTCCCTACTTGTACATAGTTCTTTCCTTTTGCTTGTTTTTCCTTCCACTCTTTTCTATAAGTGTATACCTCAGATAAATACTTTGTGCAGATTTGTGATATATATGATTATATGATATATATGTACAATGTCTGAAATACATCTTATGGAAATGTTTGTTTGATGATGAATTTCAATTTTAAAAAAAATTACAAAGAAATAGGAGCAGGAGTAGACCATCTGTCCCATCGAGCCTGCTCCGCCATTCAATGAGAACATGGCTGATCTGTCTGTAAACTCAGCTCCATCTACCTGCCTTGTCCCCATAACCCTTAATATCCCTACTGTGTAAAAACCTATATTACTGTATCTTAAATATATTTAGTGAAGAAGCCTCAACTGCTTCCCTGATTCACCACTCTCTGGGAAAAACAGTTTCTCCTCATATCCATCCTAAATCTACTCCCCTGAATCTTGAGGCAATGTCCCCTCGTTCTAGTCTCACCTGCCAGTGGAAACAACTTTCCTACTTCTGTCTTATCTATCCCTTTCAAAATTTTGTATGTTTCTATAAGATCCCCTCTCATTCTTCTGAATTCCAGAGAGTATAGTCCAGGTGACTCAATCGCTCCTCATAGGTTAACCCCTTCATCCCAGGAATCAACCTGGTGAACCTCCTCTGCACTGCCTCCAAAGCCAGTCTATCCTTCCTCAAGTAAGGAGATCAGAACTGCACACAGTACTCCAGGTGCGGCCTCACCAGTACCCTGTATAGTAGCAGCATGACCTCTCTGTTCTTGAGTTCATTCTCTCTAGCAATGAAGGCCAACATTCAGTTTGCCTTCTTAATAACCTATTGTACTTGCAAGCCAGCTTTTTGTGATTCATGAACAAGCACTCCCAGCATGCTGCAATCTTTCACCATTTAAATAGTAATCTGCTCTTCTATTATGTGGATGATAATAAAGTGGATGATCCCACATTTACCAGTGTTGTATTCCATCTGCCAGACCTTAGCCCACTCACTTACTCTATTTATATCCCTCTGCAGACTCTCCACATCCTCTGTACAATTTGCTTTTCCATTCAGTCTAGTGTCATCAGCAAATTTTGCTGTGCTACACTCAGTCCCCTCTTCCAAATTATCAATGTAAATGGTAAACAGCCGCAGGCCCAGCACCGACCCCTGCAGCACCCCACTCACCACTGACTGCCAACTGGAGAAACACCCATTTATACCAACTGCCTGCCTTCTGTTGGTTAACCAATCCACTATCCATGCCAATACACCTCCTCCAACTCCTTGCGTCGGTATCTTATTTATAAGTCTCGTGTGGCACCTTATCGAACACCTTCTGGAAATCCAAGTAGACGACATCCACCTGTTCCCCTCTATCCACTGCACTCATTATGTCCTCAAAGAACTCCAGTACGTTTGTCAAACAGGACCTGCCCTTTCTGAATCCATGCTGTGTCTGTCTAATGGAACCACTCCTTTCTAAATGTTTCCCTATTTCTTCCTTAATGACAGCTTCAGGCATTTTCCCGACTACAAACGTTAAGCTAACTGGCCTGTAGTTGCCCGTCTTTTGCCTACATCCTTTTAAAAAAAAGTGGTGTGACATTTGCTGTATTCCAGTCTGGAATATTGGTAAATGATTACCAAAGCATCTACCGTGAAGACTGACACAAAATAGTCATTCAATGCCTCAGCCATTTCCTTATCACCCAATATCAATTTCCCCTTCTCGTCTTCCGAGGGACCTACGTTGATTTTAGCCATCCTTTAGCCATCCCATGATCCTTTCCCTTCTCCAGCTCTGTATCCCTTTCGCCAATCACCTTTCCAGCTCTTAGCTTCATCCCACCCCCTCCGGTCTTCTCCTATCATTACGCATTGCCCCCTTCCCCCACTACTTTCAAATCTCTTACTATCTTTTCTTTCAGTTAGTCCTGACAAAGGGTCTCAGCCAGAAACGTCAACAGTGCTTCTCCTTATAGATTCTGCCTGGCCTGCTGTGTTCTACCAGCATTTTGTGTGTGTTGCTTGAATTTCCAGCATCTGCAGATTTCCTCGTGTTTGTTCTTTAAATTCACTACTGCGAAGCCTGTGTCAGAGATGCCTACACTGAAGAAGTTTAAATCTTCTCTTCGACAGGAGTTCAGTGAAACCCTCCCTCGCTGCTCCCCATCTATAATTCCTTCAGCCCTTCAACTTTTCGATCATATTTTGACCCAGACCCGCTATTATAGCCATATATCCTTACTTGGAACGTGTCTCCGCCACCAACTGACTCCAATTGGCTTCAGGATCCATTTTCGAGTTCTCAATTTGGACCTTCTGAGGATCTCAGGTACTCACATTTAAATGACTCTGTCTCTCGTTGTTTCTCCCGTCGAGCTCTGAGGGCGACACTCTCCGCCATGAGAAGGTACCTGGCGTCCCTGTCACAATCCCTTCCACACCTCCGGGACACCTTCTTCTCCATTTGCAATGGACCTGTCCGTTATTTCATCCTCCGTCAGATCCATGTGTGCAATCGCTGTTTCTTTGACTTTATCACGTCCTGCAAGGATGGCAAGATCTTCCATCTGCAGACCCCAGAGCATGGTCTTCGTATCGCGTCCCCGGCTCTGGTAGTCAATCTTGGCTGCCCCAACAACCCAGGGCATATTGAAAACCCGGACTCCAGCACCATCAACGCGGGTTCCAACGACCATGGATACACCTTGGCCCTCGACCTCGGCTGCCCCCAGCTACCCAAGGCACAAGTCTCAATAAAACAGGCAATTAGCCATTTTAAACTTATTAAAAAATATTTCAGAAAGGCATTTTAAAAGACAAGAAATAATTATCTTAAAAATATGGCAAATACTTATAATTTGAAACAGGATGCACATTTTACATAAGTAAAAAAAACATGTAAGATCTACCATTAAACTGTAGACTGTAGCAAATTACCATTATTTTAAACAACCGAAGGTAGTTTTTAATCATCGAAATGGTTAGACTGTAACAAACTGTTGACTTTATTCACTAGGAAAATAAAATCTATCATTAAACAATGGAAGACTGTCATTATATGTCGAAGACAATTTTTAATCCACATAACTGTTAGACTATATTGAAACTATCGAACTTGCATTTAGGTCCTTGAAAAGCTTTTGAGTCTTTTCGACTGAAGGGAACCATTTGAGGGATCCACCAGATAAGATTATTCTGAGACGACCAGGAAATAATAACTCAGGTCTGAATTTAGCATGATACAAATCACTCATCACTGAATTAAACGCCAATCTCTGACGCATTACTTCGAGACTATAATCTTCTACCAATCGAAATCTGTGATTTCCATATACCATAATTCTTTCCTGACAGGCAAGTCAAATTATCTGTTCCTTAATATGAACATAATGAAATCATAAAATGATATGCTTCAGTTTGGAATCCGATGCCCATTTCATTCTCAGGATCCTATGCGTGCAATCTATAATCGGTAACTTTGAGAACATTTCTGAGCCAAACACCTTCCTTAAAAATTGAGAGAAAAATTCAGTGGGGTTTTACAATATCTTCAGGTAGACCAATTATTCTATTATTTTGTCTGCGACTTCAACCTTCCAGATCAATCATCTTAATTTTCTGTTGCTCCAATGTTTGAATAGCCGAATACAGTTTCCTTTCCAGCGTCTCGACTCTGGATTCCATCTTCTTGTCTGCTTCCTCAAGTTCAGAGGTACATTCCTGTAACTCCTTGGTCTCCCGTTTAAGTGTTTCCATTGGATTATTAATCATACACGGCGTCGATTTTTTCTTCCAATTTCAAACTCTCTTTTCGATTTTCTCGTTCAATAATTTCAAAATTGTTGTTTCCAGTTTCAAATTTTTTAAGTCGATTTTTTCATCCAGTATTTTCAATATTACATCCAAGGTAAGCTCCCCCTTCTCCAACTAGTTTCTTTTGTCCTCCGATACTCATTTTCTCTAAATAAGGATCAAATTTCAAGCAAATAAAAATGTTATATGCTTTAGTATAAGTAAGTAATAAAAGAGTGGTAAAAGACTGAAAAGTTTAGGAGCAAGTTTCAATTCAGCTCACTCCATCGGTCGCCACCTAGAGAGTCCTGTTCATCTTTTAGTTAACAATTATAGCACGACATGAAAATTATAACTGCACCTTCCTTGCTTTTACTGATGCAAATTGGTCTATGATGTGATCAAAGTCAGTTTTTTCAGTTTCTTCTCTTTCTACACACAGCAGAGCAAGATCAGAGTCTGCCTTGACTCATGGAGGCTCTCAAATACAAAAGTATTAGTTTTAACTTGCTGAATGATCTCTCACAGCTGGCGATGGAAACTGCATTATCTGAATAGCAATGTAAAGATTGGGGAAGACGCTGCCATCTCCATACTGAACAATAAATTCAAGAAGCTCTTCAGGTCTTGATATTTTCATGTTGACCCGCCTTGATAGCAACATTCTGCAATCAAAAATTTCTTCATATAGCTGCTGTCCATCAACATCAGAGCTGTACAATTCACCCAAATTTTCACACTTCTTCTTTAGGTTGTTACTGTCGGCGCCGTAACACAGTCCCTGGACATCGAGAAGGAACCCAAACTTGGCATCAGTGGCGTGCAAACGAGCGAAACTTTCGTCCATTTCTCTGTGAAGGCGGTCGAGTGTTCTCTTCATGACTCTTTCCATTTCCTCCTTGGCTGTTAACCCAGCCTCTCTCAAGTTCTCATCAGCCATTTGTTTCTTTCATCTCTGAAGTCTTTCAACTTCAAATATTCCATTCTTGACAGAGACCAACTCCTTCTTTGAGTGACTCACTGACCAACACTTCTCTTTCATCATAAAAATGATCTCGGAGGACTTTCAAATTCAGGGCAGCATCATGGAAGTTCATGCTAGGATCCTGCAGCCTCTTTTGAATATAGTCAATGTGAATGAGTATTTTGTTCCAAAATCCTAGTAAAATCAGAAAATCGTAACTCAACATGCGGTTGTACAGCTGCCTTGTGTCACTTCTTGTTTCACTGGTCTCGTTTTCATTGTCTGTCACATCCTGGAGAACTTGAAGTATCTCCTCAAGGTACTTGTTGACGGGCTTCACTGCTTCTGTCTTTGCACTCCACCTGGTTTTGAACTCCAACTTAACAACCACAGGCATGGTGTTTTTGAGTTTTTCCCAGCGCCGTGTTGATCGAGAGAAAAACACATAGAGAGCTTTGAAGTTTCCAAAAAACGTGGCCATCATTGTATCCTGCTTGGCTGCATGTACACCCACCAAGTTGAGTGAGTGATTGTCGCAATTCACAAACACTGCCAGGTTGTTTTTCTCACTTATTCTTTGATGAACACCACTTCTGTGTCCAGCCATCACAGCAGTGTTGTCATAGCACTGTGACTGACAATCTTGTAGCTCCATTTCCTCCTTCTCTAGCTGTTTCAAGATGTCTTCAACCAAGCTCTCAGCATCCTTCTGGCTTATCTGGATAAAACCAAGGAAGGACTCTCTAACACGGACTGTTTTCCTCTCAAAATCAACTTCCATATACCTCACTACTTCTGACATCTGCTCACAGTGTGCCTGATCAGGAGTCGAGTCGAACATGAGACCATAGTACTTGGCTTTACAAATGCTTCCCAGTAAACTCTGGTGAACAGTGGATGCCATCATGTGGATGAATTCATTCTGGATACCCAGTGAAAGATAAGAGATGGATCCAGGATTACTTTCCAAACAAGTGAGGTGTCTTTTATGACAGGGACAAAGATGGCTAGTAGTTTCAGTAAGCCAAGGAAATTCCACACATTGGAGTCGTCGTCTCTCTGAAGTGACTCCCTGTGTCCTCGCAAAGCCAGGTTCTGAGTCGCAAGGAATTTTATGTAGTGAAGGATTCTCGTCAAGATTTTCCTCCTCAATCTGTGACTGAAATACCACATCAATAACTCCTCTGTTTCCAGCTAAATTTCTTTCTACTGTGTGAAGCATTCTCAATGATTCTTGGTATTTTCATGAACACTAATCCTTTCAGGTGCTTTCCACTGGTTGAATTCACTTTCCTGCTCCAATGAGGATTGATGTTCTGACCGGGATTAGAGAAGACAACAGATACAAGATGCAGACTTTTTAGAAGGAGAGTAAACCAGCCATGAGTGGTTGTGGTTCCTCACCACAACCATTTCCCAATTTCCACTTGAACCAAGTTTTGTTCATTGAACGGTTATTTGTTAGTAGGAAAGGCCCCTCACTGTTCTGGAAATACTTAGAACCCAGTTTTATTATTTCTGTTCTCAACACGTCAGGCAGAATTGCTTTTCCAGTATTCTTGTTGAACTTCAAAAGTCCAATGTCATGCTGTTCAATCACTTCTGGTATGACAGTTTGAGGCTCTTTGACACCACCCAGTTCACTAGGTTCAGTGTTGTCAGGTTCAATCTCGTCAGGTCAATAAACTCAACATCACCATGACCACCACCACCACCATCGTCTTCCCCTCCTGTCATGTCCACGTTCTCTGTGGCAGCCTCACTCTTAATCTCATCATACTCAGATTTATCTGACTTGACTTCCTCCTCAGTTTGTGATGCATTTGTACTTGAACCTTTGGATTCTAACAAACTTGTAGCAGGTGCAGGCGACTCCATGGAACGTGTCTAACTACTTGTTCTGGGCTTTTCAAAGAAGGGCATGAAGAACTTGCTTGACTTCTTGGCTTCCTCTATCTCCAACTTTCATCTCTTCCGTCCTTCAGCTCCACTTTCCTTCTTCATCGTGAAGAAACATTTCATGGTCTTCTTACACAATGCTCTGAAATAAGGCCATCCTAGTGCTTCTCACCCATGATAATCAAAGACAGATCATACATCTGAAGAAAATTCTTTTTTCACTATCCAAGGATGGCTTGTCTGACTAATAGAAACTGCTCAGTGGCGCCCAGGGCACGTGCCATACCTGCCATACCTTAGATACACCACTGACTGTAATGGCCATAATATCATAGATTCAAGTACTGATCCTTGCTGTAAGCTCATCTGCTTTGTTCATAATGCTTCTGGCATTAAAATAGACACACATCAAACCATCAGTCTGAACACATCCCTTCTCTATCTTTCCTATCCTCTCACACTGTCTACAAGCTTTCTCTATTTGTGAGCCAACCTCCCCTTCCCCAGTTTGATTCGCACCCCCAACAATTCTAGTTTAAACTCTCCCCAGTAGCCTTAGCAAACCTCCCCGCCAGGATATTGGTCCTCCTAGGCTATAAGGGTAATCCATCCTTTTTGTACAGGTCACACCTGCCCCCAAAAGGGGTCCCAATGATGCAGATATCTGAATCCCTGACCCCTGCTCCAATCCTGTACTTACTATGGCATGGCACAGACAGTGATCCCGAGATAACTACCTTTGTGGTCCTGCTTCTCAGACACTGGGCTTTGACTTCCCTGGTGGATTTGCAGTGGACTTAGGGCTTCAATCATTGCATCTCAGTTTCAGAATGCCAGTCACATTTGTGCTTTGATCTTTAGTGTTGACCTTAGGACTCATGGATGATAATGAACAGGAACTCTGAAAACTATGCCTTGAATTGTAGATTCTCTGAAAATCGGGATTTTGAATGATATGAAATAAGACTTTGTTTAAAATTAACTGTCATCATTTTGTCTTTATAATCTGTTTAATTTCTTATTTACTTCCCAGACTTTTATTTGATTTTAAACTACCTGATCCCCAATATATACCACACATATTTTGATTGAATTTCCTTTTCCCACTGTAAATGTCTTTTGGCAAGATAGATATTTAAATAGCCAAACTATAGAATAGAATATGCTTTCCTTCATATCAAAAATGAAAAAAAGATCACACAACAAATGATACTGAATTAATGAAATGTATAAAAGCGAGATACTTTAGACGTTGTCAACACATAAAAACAGAAAATGTTGGAAATATTCAGCAGATCAGACACCATTCCACATCTGCAATATTTCTGACTACGCAGATTGTCTGAGCAATTTGTTTTTAATTAAGGGAGAGGCCACTGATTAAATAGGAACAAGTCAGTACTTCTCAATCAGCTTTCAATAAATGCGGTTTCTACAATTCCTTCTGCGACGCGTAGTTTCCATTTTATTGCATCTGGTAATTGCGGGGCATAAGAATGCGCCCGGAGCCAGTGACCCACGTAACACCAGATAATACTGTGTTAAACACCGTCAGTGAATGGAAGCTATTAAAAATCGTATAGAGAGCTCGTAATTCCGTCACGCAATAGTGTCTGATTTACGGCATGACGTACAGGAAACATTTTGCTGTGTTCATTTTGGTAGGTGGGTGAGAGTGGCTGATGAGAGTGTTGATATTTACTGGTGATCGGATTCCTGTTTAAGTAAATCGACTCAGCTTTGAGATGTCCAGTCAGGTGGGAGTTTACCATATTTTTAAACAAAAGTTGGATTCATTAGTTGCGTTTCGACGCTGATTGTAAAACTAGGGCCAGCGTGCAAACAAACGCAGGGTTCAAATGGAGGCGGAAAGGAAGGAAGTCGAGTGAGGGCTTCAGCAAGTATCTAGTAGATCGGGAAAGCGCCTTGTAGCGTTAGCCACAATGTAATATGTTATTATACTTTTAAAAGATTTCTTAATGGTATAAAGATTAAGTACTAATAGGAGCCGGAGCCGAATTGCAACTCCATTCTGCTCAGTACTGTTTGCCATACAAGAATGTTGGTTTTGAATCTTGGAATTTTCGGACACAAAATTCAAAATACTATATTCATGAATTGCTCAAACAATATATTGGGCGTAATCAAGTATATCCGTATAAAATTCTTAGATACAAATAAACAATACAAACTTGAATTTTGCATTGTATTTGCTCCTTGTTATTCACGTTTTTAATAATGCTGATCCTTAATTTGTTCCTTTTTTTAGTGTTTCTTTGAAAAACCAATATTAATGGATATGTGGCTAAATTTTACAATGTTACAAAGATAGGTGAAGCAGCGGGTGGTGTTGAGGAAACAGAGAGCCTGCAGAGAGACTTGGATAGATTGGGGGAATGTGCAAAGAAATGGCAAATGAAATACAATGTTGGAAAGTGTATGGTCATGGAAGAAATAAACAAGCAGACTATTATTTAGATGGGGAGAGAATTCAAAATGCAGAGATGCAAAGGGACTTGGAAGTCCTTGTGCAGGATACCCTAAAGGTTAACCTCCAGGTTGAGTCGGTGGTGGAGAAGGTGAATGCCATGCTGGTATTCATTTCTGGAGGTATAGAATATAAGAGCAGAAATATGATGTTGAGACATTATATAGCATTTGTGTGACCACATTTGGAGTTTTCTGTGCAGTTTTGGACTCCTTATTTTAGAAAGGATATACTGACATTGGAGAGAGTTCAGAAAAGAATCACAAGTATGATTCCAGGAATGAAAGGTTTGCTGTTGGGCTGTATTCCCTGGATTTCAGGAGAATGAGGAGGAATCTCATAGAAACATTCAGAATGTTAAAAGGCCTGGCGAAGTTATTTCCCATGGTAGGGGAGTCTAGGATAGGAGGGCATGACTTCAGGTTTGAATAACATCCATTTAGAACAGAGGTGAGGAGAAATTATTTCAGTCAGAGGGTGGTGAATCTGGAATTTGTTGCACTGAGCAGCCATGGAGGCCAAGTCATTGGGTGTATTTAAAGCAGAGGTAGATAGGTTCTTTATTAGCCAGGGCATCAAAGGGTATGGGGAGAAGGCAGGGGAGTGGGGATGACTGGAAGAATTGGATCAGTCCATGATCAAATGCAGAGCAGACTCAATGGGCCAAATGACCTACCTCTGCTCCTGATTCTTATGGTCTTATTATTTCTTTCTCTTTTGTCCCACAAAATGCAAAGATGAACTTGATGGCTTTAACCTGTAATTTCAGTGGATCTTCTATGTTCCAGCAATTGCTTGCCTATAAGACTTTTTCTGGTTATTTCAGAAGTAGTTTTATATTAGATCTTTCTTGGAACTGACACTCAATGCCTCCCTTTGAGAGATGACCTGACAGAGGTGTATAAGATGATGAGAGGCATTGATCATGTGGATAGATGATTTTTACCAGGGCTGAAATGGCTAACACGAGGGGGCATAGTATTAAGTTGCTTGGAAATAGGTACAGACGAGATGTCAGGAGTAAGTTTTTCACACATTGGAATACATTGCCAGCAACAGTGGTGGAAGCGAATACAGGTCTTTTAAGAGCCTCTTAGATAGGTACAAGGAACTTAAGGGTTAGGGTTAAGTTTCTTGTTAACTTAAGGGTTAAGGTTTAGGGTTAGGGTAGGTACAAGGAAAAATTGTGGGTAAAGCTCTAGGAAAATTCTAGGCAGTTCCTAGAGTAGGTTACACGGCCAGCACAACTTTGTGTGCCAAAGGGCTTGTAATGTCCTGTACATTTCTGTGTTCTATGTTTTATGTTCTAATTTTTAATAAAAGCTCTGTTATTTCCATATCATGTTTATCAAAGTGAGATTAGCAACTCAGTTTTGAAGGTTATCAAAATTATATTGGAAGTTTGAATATGTTTTAGGAATTATTATAAATAATTGATTCCAGTGTTTAGAAGATTGTGTATGTAGTTGCATTATGTCAAGAATATAATTTTATTTTTAATGCCTCTATTATATTCTGCCATTTTTATTAACTCTAAAGGTAAAATGCGCATTGTCTGTAGCTTACTTGTCAACAATACTGGCTTTGTCACCAGTGGTATTTAGATTGTTGTAATACACAGTTTAGCTAATGTCTGGCTAAATTACTTGATCCTAAATAGATCAAACACTAGATATGATTGTCATAAAAATAAATATGCAAAAACTAAAATAAAGTTTGAACTTGTTCACAAGCAAGGGAAAACCTGCAGATGCTGGAAATCCAAGCAACAGAGACAAAATGTTGGAGGAACTCATCAGGCCAGGCAGCATCTATGGAAAAAAGTACAGTCAATGATTAGGGCTAAGCAGGACTAGAGCAAAACGATGAGGAAACAGAGTTAGAAGGTGGGGGGGGGGGAGGGGAGGACGAAACATGGTAACAGGTGAAATCCGGAGGTGGAAGGGTGAAATAAACAGCTCGGAAGTTGATTAATGAAAGAGATTCAGGGCTGGAGAAGGGGAAGTATTTACTATGTATCGATAGGTCTAGCTAGAATAGAGTTAATGTCTTGTTAATGACTTCATTTAAAATTGTGGAAAAGTTAAAGAATTTCTAAAATGTGAAGAAGAGAGTGTGAGAACAAAGGATTGTGTTTGATAAAATGAAGGAGGCGCAAGAGGTATGAAATTGTAGGATATAAAAGAGCAACAGTACAATATTTATGTTACAAAATGAGATCTTAAGTGGCAATAACAAAATTATTCTCTAAAATGGATTTATTCTTCGTTGTCTTTAGAAATCTGTATTGTGCTTGGTTGTCATTTATGTGAAGCTCCTTTGGAAATGCGGGAATTTTGGAAGTAAAAGGTTAGGGTGAAGCAGAACAACAAATAAGGAATTTGGGGATACCTGGAAAGCACAAGTTGGCTGACTGCTAGGCATCCTACAGGGTGGACAGTCAGATGCCAAACCTACCACCTGACTCAGTGGAAGAAGGGCTGAGAGGCAAGACCATAATGAACTAAACAATTCTCCCATAACATTTTTGCCACTGTAGTCGCCCTCTGGTGCTTGGTAGGAACAGCCAGAGCATATCTGGTGTAGTGGTCCGTGATGACTAAGACATTCTTCGTGTTGCTGACATCAGGTTCTATGGACAGGGAATTCATACGCAGCAGGTCCAAAGGCCTCACACTCTGCAAGTGAAACAGGAGAGTTGCCCGTGTAGGCAATGTCTTCCGCCATATGCAGCGAATGCACGACTTGCAGTATTCTTCAAACTCTGACTTCATTCAGAAGTTCCCGATTGATCTACTGTTCGATCCTACCTCTCCTTCGGTCTGCCTGGCAGCTACTGAAAGGCCTTCTCACATTTTGCATCCCACCTCTTCTTTCTCCCTCCCTTTCTTCCCCAAGGATGGGTAACCACACAGAAGATGATCCAATGGGTGACTCACTTTTGTGTAGCCATTCACAAACCTCTGATAGCAACCACAAAGCCCAAGGAGTGAGTTCAGAGTGCTCCCAGTCTGGGGTCTTGGCCAAGTGGTAACCGCCCCTATCTTAGCTGGATCTGTAGCAACTCTATCCATGAGACTAAGTGCCCAACATAGCTAACAGATGTTTGGCAGAACTGGCACTTGTCCAAGGAAAGTGTTAACCATTCAGCTTTCAGGCAGCCCAGCACCTTCAGCAGCCTTGCTTCATAATCTTGCAAGATGGATCCAAATACTGTGAAGTCATCCAAATACACCAACACCTCCAGCAAGTTCATGTCCCCCACCATCTTCTCCATGACCCGCTGGAAGGTTGCAGGGGCTCCCGATATGCCTTGGGGCATCCTTTCAAACCGGAAGAATCCCAGAGGGCATATGTGTTCTCTTTGTTGGCCTCCCTCATGGGGACCTGGTAATATCCACTCCTTAGGTCCAGCACACTGAACCACTTCACCCCACTCAGACAGGCCAGTGTGTCTTCAATCCTCAGGACTGTATACTGGTCAGGGACAGTGTGCCTGTTCAGACTCCTATAGTCCACACGCATCCATACCTTCCCATTCTTCTTCTGGGCCACTACTACTGGGGACAAATAGGGGCTTCAGGACTCTGTGATGATCCCAGCTTCCTTCAACTTGCACAAGTGTTGTCGAACATCTTCTACCTCTGCTGCGACCTTTCTCTGAACGGGATATCCTTGGTTACCCAGAGAGTGCAATGAGTGCTCTTGGAACAACCCACTTCAAACTTGTTAGTGGAAAAGACACCTTCCAGCTTCAACATCTTCTCTATCAACAATGTCCCCAGAAAGCTCTCACGCACTGTCTCCTTCAGGCCCCCAAGACCCTCCTCACAAGAGGGGTGTTGGTCCCCACCAGAACTGAAACGCTACCTGTCTCAACAGGGTCCGGACAAACCAGCACCAATGTATGAAGGATCTCAGACACTCCCACATTGGCCTCTGAGAACTCCAGTTTCACTGACAAATAACAATCATATGGATAGACACCCGCAATATGACCTCAGGTCGCTACTGCATTGAGTGGCGTCAGATACTGGTTGTAAAATGAATGGTATAGCAGAATGACCTGTGACCCTGTGTCAAATATGGCTCTAGTATAAAAACCCTTACTCAATAATGATACGCTGGAGCTTGGTCCCACTGAGCTTTCAGGAATAAGGTTTTTTGCTTTGAGTGTTTCTTGATATGTTGCTGGGAACGTGTTCCTTCCCCCCCCCCCCCCCCACCTTTCCCGTGATGCCAGACTATTCTTTCACTAGGTCTCTTCTAAGTTTCCCAATGTCTCTCTCTGCTTAGGCACCTGAGGGCTTATTGTCCAAAGGGCTTCCTGCTACTCACATTTCTGCCTGAAGTGTCCCTCTTCTAATATACCCAGTCACTCTTCTTCTTGTGGGGCCCTGGGCACTAGCAGCCCTCTGCATAGCCCGACCTCTTAGGGGGTATGCCTCCCTATCAGTTCCAATATATGGGGGGGGGGGGGGCCACACCCACTGGTAACAAATGGGACATTTCTGCTCTCAACCTTGCCACAATCCCCCTTTCCATTTCCTGGGGTAGACTGTCTGTGGTCACTTCACCACAGGGGACCACTATCGAGGACTGTAACCTGCTGATGGAGGCCTCCCACGCCTCCGCCATGTTCTCCTTTAACCGTACCTCACTGATCAGCTCAACAAATGATGTGTGGGGGGGGTGCATCATATGAAACAGGGACCCCAAGTGATCAGATCCTGGGACTAGGATTTTTGCTATTTGGTCCACTCTTAACTGTTCCACCTCAGCTGTCTGAACAACCACCCTGTGCCGCAAGCAATTTAGCTGCTTCGCTGGCCAAAAGATGTGGGCAGAAAGCTTCTCCCCTTTCTCCTGAAATGTTCTGAAACCCTGTCATAAACTGCAATGGGTTTTCCGTCGCACCGAACACCTTTTCTAGTGCTTGCATGTAGGCTGCAGAGGTTGCAAAGGGGTTCTGTGTCTTTATGGATCTCACTATGTCAGCAGCCGACACACTCAGACTTTCAACCAATCACTGTCACTTTATGCCACCACAGCACTGTCACTCATCTAACAACTAAGAGTTGCGCTCCGCCCAATTCTCGTACTCCTCTTTCCCCACCACGGTGGGCGTTATTCCAGAGAATTATCAGAGCCTACCATAGCTGGGACTTTGGACATGGGCATTTTTTCATTCACTTGCCAGTGAAATAAGGGGGAATACCAACTCAGAATTCTCACTCTTCACTGGGGGACGTGGATTAATTAGACATTCCATATACCACCACTCCTTCCCCTCCTCAGAAATGGCAGAACTCTGTGATTGAAGACTCTGCTCTCAGTTAGGGGAGACGGTGTGATTACGGTTATTGAATTTACCGGACATTAGTTTAACACAGACTTAAACACTCAGGGCAATCACACAGCATCCAATGAAATCAATCCTGGATGATACCCCCACAATTGTAATTCTCAGGTTCTATTGGCTGCGTTAGGGGAAGACAGTCTCAGGCCCCACCAAACTTGTGAGATTGAGGTATAAGCCCACCACAAAATCCCCTGTTGGTGTGGATGCTGAGTGATTTGTTACCCCTTTACAATCAGTACCACAAAATAACAGTATACCGCATCCAGTTAAACAATTTAGCTTTATAATTCTTAATTTAACTAAAGGATTAATAAAGAAGAAGCAAAAAAAGAAAAGGGCCCATTTTAATGGAACAGTCTAATGTTTCCCCTTCACTGATCCTCCATTGATTTCCCTGGGTTTCATCATCTCCCAGCCCCACACCTACAACTTTTCTCTGATGTCTTCTCTTTCCATCTCCTTCCAAACAAAAGACCCAGATCACCCTGGTGTCAGACACACAGCACAAAACACACAAGACATCGGACTGCTCATGTTCCAAAGCACCTGTTATCTTTAGCTATAACCCAAACACTGCTTCTACAGAAAGACCATGATGTTAGCAGTGAAACCTTTCCCAGAAACATTATCAAGAAAAAGTTAATTTTGCTTGCAGTTTAATATTAATTCATTATGATTAGAATTTGTTTTAAAGATAAACTGAATGACATAGATAAATAAATTTAGCTATGATCACATTGAACGTATATGATCCAGCACTGGATTTCAACTTATCCTACCTCAGATCAAATAAACATTCCTTCCTTTTCAAAGAGAAGGAGCTCTCTCCTTTGGAATATTGAGTGGTGGTCCTCCTTCCACCACTTTTATTGGATCAGTTATATTTTACAGACTGTAGATTATAAGCCAGATTGTTCTAGTTGTGAAGGAACAAAATCAGCTTGAATTAAAGCATGATATGATCTTCTGGAACAACTAGTAAGCTGCTTCATGATAGCATTCAGAGTAAAAGTATGCTTATTTTGTATATACTGTTAGGTTGCAGCGTATCAGATTTCTGATATGTGTGCCTAACATTAATTCACAGTTCACAAACAGCATTTTGCACAAACAAAGCCACAGCAAGTTCTGTTTGAGTTTTTTAAATAATTGGTTGCATCTTTTCTATACTATAACATTTTGATATATCGGAATATGCAAGATCAGAAATGGTGCACTTATGATGCAAACTCATGAAATACTATCAGGCCTTACATATTTTCAGTTGAAAACTAGCCCTACTTTGTCAAGGCCAACTTTGGAAGGTCAGTTGTTAGAATTAAGCATCTGGATGCAGTCGGGATTAGGGGCTGATCTTTGTTATGTGATGTGAGGAACATTCAGGAAATGTTTCTGGGTGCAGGAAATCAAGCAAGAATTGGGATATTTGTGTGTTTGAAGAGAGTAAGGTTGAAAAGAGAAGTGATTCAGTAGGGATGGACATGTCTTTTTAGTACAGATGGAAGGGACTAAATTACTGCAGGAGAAAGGTATTCAAAGATTTGGGTGAATGAATTGCAAGTTTGGGGAGGCCATTTGAATTATGAAGATTTTTAGAGAAGATTTTAGGGAAAGGTGTAAGAAAATAGGCAATTAATTTTGCTCAGATGGAAACTGCTTAGGATTGAAAGGGTTATAGACTCCAGGAAATGATCATTATTACATTTCGCTTCGGGGATATGTGTGGTTATGTTACTGAAACTAAGCAGCATTGTAGAATTATATGTCTTATCTATTTCGCAACATCATTGGCTATAAAACAATGTGTGAAATAATTTTCTGATATGTCCCCTTACATCATAATCAATGAATGTAAATATTGATAATGCTCCATTCAAGCAAAGATCCTTGAATGAAATGTGACTCATTTCAAAGTACAATATCACAACTGCATATTGTATCCACTTGAGCAATTGTGTTATGTTTGTTTAAAAAAACTTCATAAACATTTCCTTTTACATTGTAAGTAGGAGGCAAAGCCTTCCAGCCACTCAGGAGAGAAGAAGGATGGAGAATACATTAAATTAAAAGTTATAGGTCAAGTAAGTGTCATGCCTTAATATTGTTATCTTATTCAGTTTTAATTTAAATGAATTTATTTTAGATAAAAGCATAAAATTTACTTTTTTTTTGTTAGGACCACAGTGAAATCCATTTCAAAGTGAAAATGACCACACAGTTAAGGAAGTTGAAGGAGTGCTACTGTCAGCGGCAGGTGAGAATATAGTCAAGTCCTATTCATTCTTGCAAGGGAAAAGTTGTTTCAAGTAAAAAGTTTGTATTTTTGTTCAGTGACAAAACAGGGAAACCATTTTTGAACTAATACATACTTTACCATGATAATATTCTTGATGTGATTCTTTTTAATACATCAAATTGCAGTTAATGTTACCAAAATGACAAATATTTAAATACCACACTGTACCTTAGAATTATTTGACTCAAAGTGTTTCCTGAAAGCTTATTTTTATTTTGAAGAAAGGCATCTATAACAGTATTTCTGGCTGTTTATTGCAGTTGAAGTAGTCGTGGCAGAGAAATTTCCCATGTCTTCATTATACTTTGCTGCGGGGGGAGGGGAAATGTGAAATGATAGGAGAAGACCGGAGGGGGTGGGATGAAGCTAAGAGCTGGAAAGGTGATTGGCGAAAGTGATACAGAGCTGGAGAAGGGAAAGGATCATGGGATGGGAGGCCTCGGGAGAAAGAAAGGAAGGAGGGGAGCACCAGAGGGAGATGGAGAACAGGCAAACAACTAAATATGTCAGGGATGGGGTAAGAAGGGGAGGAGGGGCATTAACGGAAGTTAGAGAAGTCAATGTTCATGCCATCAGGTTGGAGGCTACCCAGCCAGTATATAAGGTGTTGATCCTCCAACCTGAATTTGGATTCATTTTGACAGTAGAGGAGGCCATGGATAGACATATCAGAATGGAAATGGGACATGGAATTAAAATGCATGGCCACTGGGAGATCCTACTTTCTCTGGCGGACCGAGCGTAGGTGTTCAGTGAAACAGTCTCCCAGTCTGCGTCGGGTCTCACCAATATATAAAAGGCCACACCGGGAGCACCAGACACAGTATACCACACCAGCTGACTCACAGGTGAAGTGTCGCCTCACCTGGAAGGACTGTCTGGGGCCCTGAATGGTGGTGAGGGAGGATGTGTAAGGGCAGGTGTAGCACTTGTTCCATTTACAAGGATAAGTGCCAGGAGGGAGATCGGTGGGAAGGGATGGGGCGGACAAGTGGACAAGGGAGTTGCAAAAACCAGTGGGGGGGGGGGGAAATGTGTTTGGTAGTGGGATCCCGTTGGAGGTGGCGGAGGTTACTGAGAATTATATGTTGGAAGATGGAATACATTATAGTTTTCAGGTTAAGAACCCTGGGTGGATTCCATGTTTAGAAGTTATTTAAATCTTATATCCATCCCACAATGTGAGGGAATAACTATCTTTGTGTTATGACTCCTTCGCAAAGTACAGACATGTGAATTTATAAGCCTAATAGCTTGTATAAAAAAGCTGTCCCTTCACCTGTTGGTCCTGGCTTTAATACTGTTGTAGTGTTTGCCAGATGGAATTACTGAAAGAGTTTATGGTTGGAGTAACTAGTACTTTCAAATATTTTTCAGTCCTTCTTTAGACAACTGTAAATGTTCTCAATGGAGGGAAGTTCACATCCAAATATTGTTGGGCTGTCCATGCCACTCTCTGTAGTGCCGAGTGATCAAGGTTGGTGCAGTTCCTGTACCAGCTGATGATATAGCCATTCTATGTGCTCTCTGCAGAAGAGCATGAGGATCTGGGGGCCCATGCGGAACTTTTCCAGTTGACTGTGGAAGAGATAATGATGTGCTTTCTTTTGCTACAAAGTTGTTGGGTACAGTCCAGGTGAAATCTTCAGTGATGTGTATACTGAGGAACTTGAAACTACTCACCCTCTCAACTGCTAGTCTCCATACATCCTGTGATCTACAGTCAGCTCTTTTCTTTTTTTTGGACATTGAAGCAGAGGCCTGGCACCACTGTTTCCTTTCCTTGGCTCAGAGGGACTGTTGCCAACAGTTAACCCTTTAAATTTCTTAGTATTTATGAGGGTACAAAACTTGAGTTTTTCCAGACATTTAATGGTGAATTCTAATTGATAAATCATTTTACAAGTGCTCTCTTACTTCAATGTAACATTGATGTAAAGATCCAGATGTAGAGAATCTCCTTTGACATAGGTACTCCAACCTTTTTAAAATTGTTCAGCTGAGTGTATATTTTAAGCTTCCCTGTGTTATTTGTGATTCTAAGTATGAATTTGGAGAACTTAATTCATTTCATCTTATTTGATCTGGATGCAACACTTTTAAGTGGTGAGTATTTGAATATATCACAGAGAACTGTTTCAAATACTTGCAATGCAGCAAAATTCCCCCAGAGAATAATCTAGTCCAAAATATAGTCCTGATTAAGTATTGACCAGTTAACAAGGAAAAGAAGATAGTTACCCATTTAAATTATACTTCCCATTCCCATTCCAACATGTCTGTCCATGGCCTTCTCTACTACTGTGATGAGGCCACACTCAGATTGAAGGAGCAAAACCTTATATTCTGTCTGGGCACCCTTCAGCCTGAAGGATTCAACAATGATTTTCAAACTTATGCTAGTTATTCCCCACCCTCCCCCTATGCCTTCACCATTCTCTATTCCTGATTCCCTCACTCACTTTATCTCCTTAACTGCTCATACCTACCTTTGGTACTCCTCTCTGTTACCTTTCTTCCATGGAGTCCCCCTCCTTTTCTTCCTCTGACCTCTTTTTTTCTTTCTAGTCGTTAGCCAAACCAAACCATTGACTGTTCTACTCTTTTCCATAGATGCCTCCCAGCCCTCTGAGTCCCTTCAGCATTTTGTGTACTAAATCAGAGTTGTGCAAATTTTGTGCCACTTTCGGTACATAGAAACATAGAAAACCCCAAAGTTGAGCCAAACATGTCCTACCTGAGAAATTACCCAGGGTTACCCATAGCCCTCTATTTTTCAATGCTCTGTGTACCTGTCCAGGAGTCTCTTAAAAGACCCTATCGTATCTGCCTCCACCACCGTCACCAGCAGCCCATTCCGCACACTCACCACTCTCTGGGTAAAAAACTAACCCCTGACATCTCCTCTGTACCTGCACCCCAGCACCTTAAAAACTGTGTCCTCTTGTGTTAGCCATTCCAGCCCTGGGAAAAAGCCTCTGACTATCCACACGATCACTGCCTCTCATCATCTTATACATCTCTACCAGGTCACCTCTCATCCTCCATCGCTCCGAGGAGAAAAGGCCCAGTTCACTCAACCTATTCTCATAACGCATGCTCCCCAATCCAGGCAACATCCTTGTAAATCTCCTCTGCACCCTTTCTAGGTTTACACATCCTTCCTGTAGTGAGGCGACCAGAACTAAGCACAGTACTCCAAGTGGGGTCTGACCAGGGTCCTGTATAGCTGCAACATTACCTCTCGGCACCTAAATTCAATTCCATGATTGATGAAGGCCAATGCACCGTACGCCTTCTTAACCACAGAGTCAACCTACGCAGATGCTTTGAGTGTCCTATGGACTCAGACCCCAAGATCCCTCTGATCCTCCACACTGCCGAGTCTTACCATTAATACTATATTCTGCCATCATATTTGACCTACTGAAATGAATCACTTCACACTTAGCTGGGTTGAACACCATCTGCCAATTCTCAGCCCAGTCATTACATTGGCCAAAGTAATGCAGCAACAAAACTTAGACAGCTCTGTTCTATTTAAATTTCTTCTTTTCTTATTTTTATTTGTAATTTTGTGAGTTTGAAATTCGGTAGAGTTCTTGAGGATGCATCAATGATGGATAATCAGAATCATGTGTGCACTTTAAATTAAATCATAATTGATACTCCAGTGCTAAACAGTGGTCAGTTCAATATTGTTTGTTTTCTTGTGATAAAGCAGTGAATTGTGAAGAATTACTGGGCAATGATTTTTTTTTACATTCCCCCAACTTAGTGAATGTATCTCCTGACAGTGCAACTTTGGAGATGTCCATTTATGAGAAAGTATAGTATGTCTGATCATCTGATTTTAAACTTTCCTGCTGACAAAATACTTGGCTTTGGATGAATCATGGCATACTTCCATTTTATTCAAGTATTATTTCTTAATTATGTACTTTGTTTGTTTGCTTTTTATACAGGGTGTTCCCCCAAATTCTCTTCGATTTTTGTTTGAAGGTCAGCGGATTACTGATCTGCAAACACCTAAAGAGGTATGGGAGCAATAGATTTCTAATTCTAAGATGTGTTACCTTGAGGAGCTGTTGCTTCAGAGTTAGAATCACTGTAGATTTATTTAAATTTCAGGGTAGCAGTATCTAGTATTCTACGTACTTACTCCAAATATAGGTAATATCTTTTACACAAAATTAATATAAAAATGTTTTTTTCAGTCCAATAGGTTTTTTCTAGTTTCTCCAAGTTACTTTCTGCATGGTGCAGGGTTTACCTATCTTTGTACAATGACTTGTGAAACTGAGAGGAAGCTACATGAAATTATTCTCGGTTCAGACAGACACATAAATTAGAATAAGATTTTTAATCCCATTAATTTCATCGTGCAGTAATTTCCAGTCTAAAAATTCAATTTATTTTTAATTGATTTTAATTTGCAAGGCTATTTTTTTGCTACTGTAAACATTATAGGCTTTCAAAGTATGAAAATCCACTTCACTTAATATATTTCAGCAATGTGTAATGAGAATTGCTTTAAAAATTGATCTTTGTTCTATTTTGAATTAGTTCTGTGTTTGCATATATATTTGCAAACAAAGGGGAAGCGATGTTGAAGGCCATTAAGATAGGCCATTAGAATTATAAAAAATGTAACACAGAAAGGAAAACAAATGATTAATAAAGTAGTGCAGAAAATAACAAAAAAACTATTATTATTCACTTAATAAGCTGATCTTTGCAACGTTGAAGGAAACCATTGAACTGCCATCCTTTCATGCAATATTCTCTCTCACAACCCCCTTTATACTCTAACCTTGTTGAGATACTTATCTTCATCTTCAACTCCTAATTCTAGCACTGTTTGTGACATAGCATTAATGAAAACTTACGTGCACAAAGGAAGTGCCAATTTTATACCTTCCAGGATTCCTTCAAAACTATATAACATAATTCATACCTCAGTATTTGTACAAACCCTTAATAGTACCCTCTTAGCTCTTACAAGCTTCAGCTCAGACACACAGTTTGGGAAAAGAAAGAAAACATCAGAAAAGAGGACGGCATTCTTCACCATTATTGAATCTCAAGGACATGCATTCACATACATCTCCAGACTATCATCACTTTGCAAACTGACAGCATTTTGAGTCTCAACCTTACATTTCATTTTAGTATGCACTCAGAAATAATCACAATTAACTCTTTCCTTACACTTTTACCTTGATTTCTCATTCACACATTATACAAAAATTACAATTAAACACAACTATTATTATGTTACAGTTAAACAGTAGGATTATCTACTAATTCCATAGACACAATAAACTAAAACAAAAGCACAACTACTGTTATAATTAATTCATGTCCACTATTTATTCCTTACTCCTATACTGTTACCTTGGGGTCCAAGTCCATAGGACGCTCAAAGCTGCAGTGCAGGTTGACTCTGTTGTTAAGAAAGCATATGGTACATTGACCTTCATCAATCATGGGATTGAGTTTAGGATCAGAGAGATAATGTTGCAGCGATATAGGACCCTGGTCAGACCCCACTTGGA
This sequence comes from Hypanus sabinus, assembly GCF_030144855.1. NCBI lineage: Eukaryota > Metazoa > Chordata > Chondrichthyes > Myliobatiformes > Dasyatidae > Hypanus > Hypanus sabinus. The sequence continues at coordinate 194,447 of NW_026779012.1, forward strand.
GTACTGTGCTCAGTTCTGGTCACCTCACTACAGGAAGGATGTGGAAACCATAGAAAGGGTGCAGAGGAGATTTACAAGGATGTTGCCTGGATTGGGGAGCATGCCTTATGAGAACAGGTTGAGTGAACTTGGCCTTTTCTCCTTGGAGTGATGGAGGATGAGAGGTGACCTGATAGAGGTGTACAAGATGATGAGAGGCATTGATTATGTGGATAGCCAGAGGCTTTTCCTTAGGGCTGAAACACCCAACACAAGAGGGCACAGTTTTAAGATGTTGGGGAGTAGGTACAGAGGAGGTGTCAGGGGTAAGCTTTTTACTCAAAGAGTGGTGAGTGTGTGGAATGGACTGCCGGTGACGGTGATGGAGGCGGATACAATAGGGTCTTTTAAGAGGCTTTTAGATAGGTACATGGAGCTTAGAAAAATAGAGGGCTACGGGTAAACCTAGGTAGTTCTAAGTTAAGGACATGTTCAGCATAGCTTTGTAGGCTGAAGGGCCTGAATTGTACTGTAGGTTTTCTGTGTTTCTATGATTCTACTTCAGATGATACAAGCTGCTTTGTAATTAACCATCCCTATAGATGCTGCCTGACCTGCTGAGTTCCTCCAACATTTTACGTGTGTTGTTTGAATTTTCAGCATCTGTAGATTTTCTCTTGTTTGTTCCTACTAAAGACTATTAGCTGTCTTTGCTACAATATTTGTCTTGCAAAACAGGGAACTGGATTTGTGCCCATACTTTCCCTCGCATTGTAGGAGCTCTTCAGAAACTGTTCCCTCCTTCAAGTCCTAGGGTACACTTGAATATCCTAGTCATTAGTGATGCTTTACATCATAGATGTCAAACTCAAGGCCCGTGGGCCATATCCGGCCCGCAAGATCATTTTTTTCTCTATTATTTTAATTATTAATTATTAATGGCCCGGCGATATGAAGCCTATGATTGTAAGTTAATACCAATCATAAAAATAATGCTTGCTCAGCAGTCTTCTTCATAAGAAACGGAATTTGTGAAGTGAAACACTTTGTAGTTATAGCAGAGACTGAGACACATGAGAACAGGCTGAAAAAACAGAGGCAATGAAAGCTGCGTTCGCACGCGCCGGACTGATCCGGCTCGTATGAAGCTGCATTTTGCCCAATCCGGCCCGTGACCTAAAATAAGTTTGACACCCCTGCTTTGCATTATTTTCTTTTGTTCAGATTTTACAAGGCTTTTGGGTAGTATAGTAGGCCACCTTTGTAAAGTATCAGTTGGTGACAATAAACAAATCTGTTGCTTCATTGGTCTGATTATCCTTTCGATCAGCTTTAATGCTTGGGGTGGAGGTACTCACTTTGTGGCAGTCCAGTCTTGCATAGCTTGTTTTGATTAATGAGATGCATTATATGACTGAATTTCTTAGGGGAGCCACACCAGGTAGTTCTACAATCGCTTCAGTGTATAAATCTTGTCATCTCTTGTACAAGAAGTTGCCAATAAAAGACCTGAATAGGTATCTACCATAATGTATAAGTATTGTTGTGGGAAAGGTCTAGTGTACTTGATCTGCCATTTCCTGGTTGGACCACACCCTTATTTTTATTATGGGAAGTCAGCCTCTCAAGGAGAGCTCTTTTAATTTGCTTACAAATATCCTATATAATGATAATATTCTTAGTCATATCTGCTGGTTGTCGCTCAGAATGTTAACTTACCAGCAGCTGTTCAATGGAATACATAATCTAGAAGAGAAAAAAAAATAAAAATAATAATAAATAAACAAAAAGATCAATCACAGTATATGTACATTGAACAGATTAAAAATTGTGCAAAAAAACTGGAATACTATATATTTTAAAAAGGTGAGAGAACCCTGCTGGCAGTCGATGGGGTAACATCTTTTTAAAATAGCTCTTACCTTACTTATCTCTTTATTTCCTACCAGTCTTTTGAAACCTTATTATAAATCTTAATATTGCTCTAATATGTCTCTGAGAAAGACGAAAGCTGCTGCAAAAGAAAAAGAAGACTCTACAACTACTTTGGAATTGTCACCTACCCCGTGACGGGTTAAAGTACCAGCAGAAATGGAAAACACTCTGGAGTCTGGTATTGCTATAAATTAATAGTGTTTATTACACTGTTAGAAATAGGAACAAAATTAGACTTTTTCAAACCTAGGGGTGAATGGATATAGACTTAAGATGATGAAGAAAGTTCAGTTCAGTTGGTGGTACTTAGTTGAGTAGAGTTGGAGAGAGAGAGGTGTGTAGCTTGTGTCATTGATCTTCCCGTTGTCCTCCAAAATCCTTTTAAAGTCACCGACTGTGACCAAAACAAAGGCAACTGTTCTTCTGTGGTGGAATTATTAACCCAGGCAAGGGTTGGACACACAAATAACTTCTCACTGGTCGAATCTTTTTGCACTGCGAGAGCCACTAATTGATTTCCCCAAATCGATCTTCCACGAACACACCTTCCTGTGGGCACAATAAAGCTCATCCAGTGTCCAGAACCATGTGTTCCTGTGTCCAGCAGCTGACCTGGCATTTATCTCAGCATGCTAAACACGAGCTGTCCATCAAACTGCTCTGCCCTTCTCTCTCTGTAAGATCTTACAAACAGGCAGTGTCCTTGGGGAAATGTAAACATGCTGCTGAGAAACCATAACATCACCTTCCAAGCATTCTTCGCCTCTCTCATAACAACAAGGTCTCTGTGTTGGACACCTCCCTCACTCTTTTTAAGAGCACAGTTCATAGGATCAGTTCAGGACCATGTCACAGAATTAATTGAAGAATTCCTTAAAGCGCATAGAACAGAACTGTGTGAGGAATTTCTACATCTTAATGTCAAGTTGAACACTATTCAACAAACTTAAAACGAACATGAAAAGCAAATTAAAGAGAATAAAAGAAATTTTGTTGATACTGGAAGCGGACTTAGAAGATATGAGTAAGATTTGAAAAAAATTATCATAATCTAATAAAAAATTAACAAAGAAGATTATCAACCTGGAAAACAGAAGCAGAAGGAACAATTTACATATTCTGTGTCTTGAAAAATCAATTGAAGGTGACGGAGTTCTTTGCAAGCTTTTTGAGGCAGCTGTTCCCGGAGTTATTGCCTTCTATGCCTAAGTTGGATTGCGTCCATCGATCACTGCTCCCTAAACCAAAGGTAGGAGAGCGTCCCAGGTCAGTCATTTCATGTTTTCATGAACTTCATACAAAGGAGCTTTTAATCCAGCATACATATTGGTTAAGTCAGAACAATTCAACTGGAAGAAAATTAGATTCGTGGAAGATTGTGCACCAAAGGTTATGGCTGAATGTGCTAAGTACAAAGAGGTCATATCCTTGCTTTATAAGAAAGGGTTTAAGCCCTCTGTTTATTTCTTTGCATGTCTCAGAATCGTTTTGAAAAATGGCAAGCGGTAATGGCTAGGATCAGTCGAACACGCTCAGAAGTTTCCAGAAGCAGAAGATTAATTTCTTGATATCTTTTACAAGAGCAATTATCTTTTAAATGTCGGACAGTATAAGGATTTATTAGACTTATGTTTTGACCATTTATATATCTTGTTTCTTTGATAATTTTTACTATTTTATACTTGCCTGTGAGATTTTCGTATATGTATTTCTTTTGAAATTGTTAAAACAAATCCTCTTATGTTTTGGATTTTTGATCAAAGTTTTTTCGTTGTTTTGTCTGGATAGGGACAAAACAACTTTCAAAGTTTTGGAGTTTTGCCAGCAGGATTCCTTGGGAAGGGTTATCTGTAGGGTTAGCTTGCTGGTTGACCTCTAGCCAGCTTTTCTGGCTGGGGGGGAGGGGCTTATTTTACTGGAAGCTGGGTTGGGCTAACATCCATATTTTCTGCTTGAATATCTTCTTTCATTGTCTTTTGGATCTAATAAGTTATGCTCAGATCTTTTACCTCTTCTGTTAATTTCAGTCTAAAATGGAGCAAAATATTAATTTACTCACCTTGAATGTGAAAGGGTTAAATCATCCTGTGAAAAGGAATAAGAACTTTGCGTATATTAGAAATGGCCCCCATTATTTTTCTACAAGAAACACATGTATGTAGTTGTGATAATGCATGCCTTTTTAATCAGTGGAAGGGTTTACAATTTCATTCTTCATTCAGAGCAAAATCTTGTGGGGTCTTGATGTTTATAGATAATACTATTTCTTTTGTTCGACATAAAGTTGTCCCTGACCTTAGTGGGCGATTTGTCATAGTGTCAGGGAAACTAGTTAAAAAATTAATTGTATTTGTCAATGTGTTCACTCCCAATGTGGATGACCCAGGATTTTTTGAGTGTTTCTTTTCATCCCTGCCAAATTTGAGCTCTTACTCTTTAGTGGTGAGAGGAGATTTTAGTTGATTAGATCATTCTTCTCTTAAATTAGCCACACCTAATAAACCAGCTTTATTTATACAATCCCTTCTAATGAAATGCAATATTGTTGATATCTGGCGTTTTTTTCAGAAAGGGAGTATTCATTCTTTTCCCATGTCCCATCATTCCTGAAGAAGGATTGATTTTTTTTAATTGAAAGTCAATTGATTCCATTAGTTCGATCCATTGAATATAAAGAAACAGCTATATCGGACTACTCTCCTGTATTTTTATCTTTAAATATTCCTGGTTTCACTCATATGAACAGATCATGGCATTTTAATTCAACTTTATTATCTGACAAAGACTATCTAAAATTTCTGAAGAATCAAATTACTCTTTTTTTTAAGAAAATGCATGGGAAGAGATCTCCAGTCTTATCATTTGGAATGCAGAGGACAAGTTATTTCTTATGCTGCATATATTAAGAAAAAAGCTAATAAAGAGAGAACTGATTTAGTTAATCAATTAAACAATTAGACCAGAAATGATTTGGTACCAGACCCTGAACTATACAAAATGTATTGAAATTAAACATAAACATGATCTTCTTTTAACATACTCAATTGAAAGTCAACTTTTGAAAGATAGAAGCCAATTTTATATACGTGGAGAAAAAAAACAGTAAACTACTGGCCAATCAGTTGAAGACTTCTATAGCTAACGGGCAAGTTAAAGAAATTTGCAAAGCCAATGACAACATGACAACTGGCCATTTTGAAATAAGTGATTCTTTTAGTGAATTTTATATTAAATTGTTTAGTTCTGATTTTATTAAAGATAATACAACAACAAACAACTTTTTAGATCATATAAATATTCTGGGACTTGCAGTTGATAATCAAAAGCAATTGGATCAACCTGTTTCCCAGGAGGAAATCACTGAGGCCATATGTTCATTGTATCCTGGGAAATTTCCAGGACTTTCAGTTTCTTTTGAGAATTTTGTAAGGCCTTCTGGTCATTGCTTATACCTTATTTATGTTCTACCCTCACTGAGTCAAGGTCGGTAGGTTGCCACAGTCTTTTTATGAAGCTCCCATTTCACTTACTCTTAAAAAAAAATAAAAATCCCAATGAATGCTCATTGACCATCTTTACTCAATGTTGATACTAAGATTCTATCTAAAGTTCTGGCCCATAGACTCGAAAATATTATACCTTCTATAATACCTGATGATCAGACAGGATTTATTAAAAGTCGGCATTCCCATTTTAATATACGATGACTGTTAAATGTTATGCATTCACAGAATATGTGACTACTTTAGATGTAGAGAAGGCTTTTGATTGAATCAAATGGTATTACCTATTTAAATCCTTAGAAAAATTTAGTTTTGGGCCCAATTTTATTTATTCGATTAAATTATTTATCTCCCTTACTTATTTTCAGATTTCTAATCCAATTAAACTCCAACGTGGAACCAGACAAGAATGTCTGTTGAGTCCTTTGCTTTTTGGTTTGGTGCTAGAACCTTTAGCAATTGCCTTTCGAGAGTTTAAAGATATTACCAGTATCTTAAGGAAAGGTACTATTCATAAAGTCTTGCTTTATGCTGATGGCCTGTTGCTTTTTATATCTACTGTTACAACTTCTTTACCCTCTATGTTTCATTTACCAACTAATTTTAGTCAGTTTTCAGGACATAAATTGAATTTATATATGAGTGAATTATTTCTTTTAAATAATTTGATACCAACTGATATTAACCTTCATTTTATAAAACAATTTACATATTTCAGTGTAACAATCACTAAGTATTACAAGATTTATTCAAAGAAAATTTTTTTTATCTTAATGAATTATGTGAAAAAGACACTTTCTAATCGGTCGCCTCAATCTCTATCATTGATTGATCCAATAATTCTATTAAAATGAATATTTTACCTAAATTTATATACCTCTTTCAATCTGTACCTGTTTCTATTCCTGTCTTTTTTTGATTCTCTAGATTTGATTCTTTTTTTCTACATATGGAAGAATTAAATAAACCCACCTTCAATAAAGCTAAAAGAATGGTAGTTCTGCTTTACCCAACTTTAGATTATATTATTAGGCAATTAATATACAAAATCTTACTTTCTGGTTATATTAATTGTGAGGATTGTCCAATATCGGTCTTTTGGAGGCCAATTCTGTTAAGAAATTTTCTATTATTTCTCTTTTTGGATCCTCTCTTCCTTTATTTGTAAATAAATTAATTCACTGACAGTTTGGTGGTTAAACACACTTTGAGGATCTGGCTGCAGTTTAGAAAACATTTTAGTTTATTGAGATTCTCTCTTTCCAGTCCTATTTTTTCTAAATTTTTTTAACCCATCTATGTTTTAGAGAATGAGATGGATTAGGCATTGAACAATCTCAGGATCTGTTTGTTGGAGGGAATCTCTCTTCTTTTGAGCAGCTTTCAGTGAAATATAACCTATCTAGTACTCAATTTTCTTGATATCTACAGATTAGAGATTTTTTAAGATGTAAATTACATGTATTTCCTACTAGCCCGGATAAGAACATAATAGATTTATATTTTAAATTTGAAACCTTTTGAAACTGACTCTATTTCTTATATTTATGGTCTGTTATTGGGATTAAGAACGTCTCCTTTAGATAAAATTTTAAAAAGATTGGGAAAAGGACATACAGACTTCATTGTCTGATGAGACCTGAAGGGTTGTTTTCTAAATGGTTAATTCTTCATCATTATGTGCTCGTCATTCCCTCCTACAATTTAAAGTAGTACATAGGGCTCATACGTTTAAAGATAAGCTGTCTCACTATATTGCAGATATATCTCCTTACTGTAACAGATGCAATAATGGAGAGGCTTCATTAATACATATGTTTTGGTCATGTTCAAGTCTTGAAAAATATTGGAAAGATGTACTCCAAACTTTTTCTGTACTTTTTAAAGTTAATTTTAAGCCCAATACTTTGACTGCCTTATTTGGTATTGTTGAGGAAAGAGCTATAATTTTGGAGCCTTCTCAATCATGGGTATTGGCTTTTATTTCTCTTATAGCTAGGAGGGTGATTCCCCTCCCCCACACAAATGTCAGTGGTTATGTGATATTATGTCATGTTTAAATCCAGAGAGGATTCATTGTTCAATTTCTGATTCTAACCAAGATTTTCAAATGTTATGGGGACCTTTTCTGAACTATTTTAAAAATCTTTGAATTGTTATTATAATATAGATCTGGGCTATTATTATAAAGTACTATATGGTCGAGTACTCTTTTCTTTTTCTCTTGTTTTTCTTTCTCCAACCAGCTTTGTCTTGGTAGGGGGTATAGATTTTTTTATGATATAAAAAAGTTTTAAAAGGGTGAGGTAGTGTTTATGGTTTCAATGTCCATTGAGGACTCAGATGGCAGAGGGGTAGAAGCTGTTTTTGAATCGCAGAGTGTGTGAATGCCCTGGGTGCTGGACGGCTTTAACAATGGACCCTACCTTTCTCAGACAATGCTCCCTAAAGATGCCCTGGGTACTTTGTAGGCTAGTACCCAAGATTGAGCCGACTACAAACAATAACACACACAAAATGCTGGTGGAACACAGCAGGCCAGGCAACATCTATAGGGAGAAGCACTGTCGACGTTTCGGGCCGAGACCCTTCGTCAGGACAACCCTCTGGAGCTTCTTTCAGTCCTGTGCAATAGCCCCTCCATACCAGAGAGTGATGCAGAGTGTCAGAATGCTCTCAACAGTACAATTATAGAAGTTTTTCAGTGCATTTGTTGACATGCCAAATCTCTTCAAACTCTAATATAAAGTATAGCCGCTGTCTTGCTTTCTTTATAACTGCATTGATATGTTGGGATCAGGTTAGATCCTCGGAGATCTTGACAACCAGAAACTTGAAGCTGCTCACTCTCTCCACTTCTGATCCCTCTATGAGGATTGGTGTGTGTTCCTTCATCTTACCCTTCTGAAGTCCACAATCAGCTCTTTCGTCTTACTGATGTTGAGTGCCAGGTTGTTGCTGTGGCACCACTGAACTAGTTGGCCTATCTCATTCCTGTATGCCTCCTCATCATCACCTGAGATTCTACCAACAATGGTTGTATCATCAGCAAATTTATAGATGGTATTTGATCTACGTGTAGCCACACAATTGTGTGCACACAGAAAGTAGAGCAGTGGGGTAAACACACAACCCCTGAGGTGCACCAGTATTGATCATCAGTGAGGAGGAGATGTTATCACCAATCCTCACAGATTGTGGTCTTCCGGTTAGGAAGTAACCGAGGGAGAAGAAGGTAAACTTAGCCCATTCTCTTGTACCAGGGCAGGAATGGATTCTCAATAATCCTGGATTTCAGTTTTTTAAAAGGGATAGAGAGGGGGGAAAGGGTTGGAGGGATGGCATTACTGGTCAGGGATACTATTTCAGCTGCAGAAAGAGTGGGTAATGTAGTGGGATCCTCTTTTGAGTCAGTATGGGTAGAAGTCAGGAACAAGAAGGGAGCAGTTACTCTACTGGGAGTATTCTATAGGCCCCGGGTAGCAGCTGAGATACCGAGGAGCAGATTGGGAGGCAGATTTTGGAAAGGTCCAAAAATAACAGGGTTGTTATCATGGGTGACTTTAACTTCCCTAATATTGATTGGCACTTGATTAGTTCCAAGGGTTTAGATGGGGCAGAGTTTGTCAAGTGTGTCCAGGACGGATTCCTGTCACAGTATGTTGACAGGCCGACTGGGGGAATCCCATACTAGATCTAGTATTAGGTAACGAACCGGGTCAGGTCACAGATCTCTCAGTGGGTGAACATCTGGGGGACAGTGATCACCAGTCCCTGGCCTTTAACATTATCATGGAAAAGGATAGAATCAGGACAGGAAAATTTTTAATTGAGAAAGGGCAAATTATGAGGCTATAAGGCTTGCGGGTGTGAATTGGGATGATGTTTTTCAAGGGAAATGTACTATGGACATGTGGTCGATGTTTAGGGATCTCTTGCAGGATGTTAGGGATAAATTTGTCCTGGTGAGGAAGATAAAGAATGGTAGGGTGAAGGAAACATGGGTGACAAGTGAAGTGGAAAATCTGGTCAGGTGGAAGAAGGCAGCATGCATGAGGTTTAGGAAGCAAGGATCAGATGGGTCTATTGAGGAATATAGAGTAGCAAGAAAGGAGCTTAAGAAGGGGCTGAGGAGAGCAAGAAGGGGGCATGAGAAGGCCTTGGCGGGTAGGGTAAAGGAAAACCCCAAGGCATTCTTCAATTATTGAAGTACAAAAGGGTGACAGGGGTGTAGGTAGGACTTATTAGAGATAAGATGTGGAGGCTGTAGAAGTGAGCTGGGTCCTCAATGAATACTTCTCTTCGGTATTCACTAATGAACAGGAACTTGGTGATGGTGAGGACAATATGAGTGAGGTTGATGTTCTGGAGCATGTTGGTATTAAAAGAGGTGTTGGAGTTGTTAAAATACATTAGGATGGATAAGTCCCCGGGCCCTGACGAAATATTCCCCAGGCTGCTCCACAAGGTGAGGGAAGACATTGCTGAACCTCTGGCTAGGATCTTTATGTCCTCGTTGTCCATGGGAATGGTACTGGAGGGTTGGAGGGAGGCGAATATTGTTCTCTTGTTCAAAAAAGGTAGTAGGGATAGTCTGGGTAACTACAGACCAATGAGTCTTACATTTATGGTGGGAAAGTTGTTGGAAAGATTCTTAGAGATAGGATCTATGGGCATTTAGAGAATCATGGTCTGATCAGGGACAGTCAGCATGGCTTTGTGAAGGGCAGATCGTGTCTAACAAGCCTGAAAGAGTTCTTTGAGGAGGTGAACAGGCATATAGATGAGGGTAGTGCAGTGGATGTGACCTACATGGATTTTAGTAAGGCATTTGACAAGGTTCCACACAGTAGGCTTATTCAGAAAGTCAGAAGGCATGGGATCCAGGGAAGTTTGGCCAGGTGGATTCAGAATTGGCTTGCCTGCAGAAGGCAGAGTGTTGTGATGGAGGGAGTACATTCAGATTGGAGAGTTGTGACCAGTGGTGTCCCACAAGGATCTGTTCTGAGACCTTTACTTTTTGAGATCTTTATTAACGACCTGGATGAGGGGGTAGAAGGGTGGGTTGGCAAGTTTGCAGGCGACACAAAGGTTGGTGATGGTGTAGATAGTGTAGAGGATTGTCGAAGGCATGTCCTAAGTGATGGGGCTCTTTAATGATGGATGTCACCTTTTTGAGGTATCACTCTTTGAAGATGTCCTGGATACTATGGAGGATAGTACCCATGATTTGAGGTGGTGCGGCACAGCAGAAGCGGCCTTTCAGACCTGGTGTTACTTTAATTTTCTAATTTAATTTGATACACAATTTTCGATTGGGGCACATGGATAACAGAGCGACTATCTACCATCGCCAGACACTACTACAATACAGAGAGCGTCCAAAAACAAACCTTCACAAAGATCTGCTGGCTGAATTACGCGACGTCGGCTTGCTGAGGGGAATGGGCCTACAATCCTCGGACTTGCCCGATGTTGGGAGCCGGAGATGGAGACGTCAAAAGCGATGTGCGAGGAAGCAGAAGCGAGGCAAGCGGGTAGGGGTCCGTGCCAGGCTCAAAGCAAATCCTAGCCGGCCAGCTCTCCCGTCCATTCTGCTCTCCAATGTCCGCTCCCTGGACAATAAAATGGACTCCATCCGACTCCAACGTAATACTCGGCAGGAGTACAGAGTTTGCTCCACATACGTCTTCACAGAGACATGGCTCACTGATGGGATTTCGGACTCTGCCATCCAGCTAGACGAGCTAACTTTGTTTCGCTCGGACAGAGATGCAGCTCTCTCCGGTAAGGCTCGTGGTGGCGGTGTCTGTGTTTACATCAACACGGAATGGTGTAAGAACTCTGTGCTGGTTTCCAGACACTGCTCATCGCTAGTGGAGTTTGTGGCAGTTCGATGCAGACCATTTTATTTGCCACGGGAATTCACCTCTGTCCTTATATTCGGTGTGTACATTCCCCCCAGCGCTAATACTAAGGAGGCGCTCTGTGAACTGTACGGGGCTATTAGTGAACTGCAGAACGCACACCCTGATGGTTTGTTTATTGTCGCCGGTGATTTTAACCACACGAACCTTAAGTCAGTGCTCCCGAAGTCCATCATTATGTGGACTTTGCAACAATGGGGGAGAACGCATTGTACCTGGTTTACACAAACATTCCCGACATGTACCGGGCAGAGCCTCAGACCACATCTCTGTTATGCTAATCCCAGCATACAGACCGCTCGTCAGGCGCTCCAGACCAGTTCAGAAGCAGGTGAAAACCTGGCCAGCAGGAGCCATCTCTGCTCTTCAAGACTGCTTTGAGCTCACTGACTGGCACATGTTCAGGGAGGCTGCAACCGATGGTGACTCCACCAACTTAGAGGAGTACACAGCATCAGTGACCAGCTACATCAGCAAGTGCATTGATGATGTTACTGTGTCCAAGACCATCACTATAAGTGCCAACCAGGAGCCATGGATGACCACGGAGGTGCGTGTGCTGCTGAGGTCCCGCGACTCTGCCTTCAGAGCAGACAACAAGTCAGCCCTAACAACAGCAAGGGCCACACTGTCACGAGCCATCAGAGGAGCAAAGCGTGCACACGCCCAGTGAATCCACAGCCACTTCCAGGACAGCGGCGACATGTGGCGCATGTGGAAGGGCATCCAGGACATCACCAATTGCAGGACAACATCACCTGACTCTGCGGGTGATGTCTCCCTCCCAGATGCTCTGAATAACGTCTACACCTGGTTTGAGGCAGAAAATGACGTGGGGTGAGGAAGTCCACCCCTCCTACAAATGACCAGGTGCTGTGTCTCTCCATGGCCGACATGAGAAGAACCCTGTGCAGGGTCAACCCATGGAAGGCTGCTGGACCAGACAACATCCCTGGTAGAGTGCTCAGAGGATGTGCAGACCAGCTAGCAGATGTTCTCACTGACATCTTCAACATCTCCCTGAGCAGCGCCACCGTTCCAACGTGCTTCAAGGCCGCCACAATCGTCCCTGTGCCGAAGAAGTCTTCAGTGTCCTGCCTAAATGACTACTGTCCCGTTGCACTCACATTCAATATCATGAAGTGTTTCGAGAGGCTCGTCACGAGGCATATCAAGACCCTGCTGCCCCCTCACTGGACCCCCTGCAGTTTGCGTACCGTCCCAACCGCTCAACAGATGACCATCACCCTCCACCTGGCCCTAACCCACCTGGACAAAAAAGACACATACGTTCGGATGCTGTTCATAGACTTCAGTTCAGCATTCAACACAATCATCCCTCAGAAACTGACTGGAAAGCTGAGCCTATTGGGCCTGAACACCTCCCTCTGCAACTGGATCCTAGACTTCCTGACTGGGAGACCTCAGTCAGTCTGGATCGGGAGCAGCATCTCCAACACCATCACACTGAGCACGGGGGCTCCCCAGGGCTGTGTGCTCAGTCCACTGCTATTCACTCTGCTGACCCACGACTGTGCTGCAACACACAGCTCGAACCATATCATCAAGTTCGCCGATGACACGGCCATGGTGGGTCTCATCAGCAAGAACGACGAGTCAGCTTACAGAGAGGAGGTGCAGTGGCTAATGGACTGGTGCAGAGCCCAAGGACATGTGTAGTGGACCCGGCAACTAGGATTATGGAAACAAAAGTTGACTCTGTATCAGTAATGAACGTATAAGTTTATCTGACGCATCTGAGATACAGTGGCATGCAAAAGATGACTGACAGGTTTTCCCATTGCTGGTTAAAAAGAATAAAGTTCTGTGCACAAATTCACGTGACAAAAAACAAATTTTGGAACAGAGGAAAAATTACCACGATTAAATGCTCCTGTCCACCTGTATATGTTAATACTTTTAAGTGGACTACCTTTGTTTACCAAAGGGTTAAGAATAGTTAGATGTACTGATGTTTTCAAGATGAGTGGAATATATTCCCCAAAGGAAAGCATTATCTCACACATACAGCTAAAACTTTGATTAGCAACTATATTCTTAAATGGAGTTTGTCCAAAAGACATATGAGCAGAATTAGGCCATTCAGCCCATCAGGTCTGCTCTGTCATTCGATCATGGCTGATCCTGGATCAGACTCAACTCTATACACCTGCATTCTCACCATATTCTTTGATGCCCTGACCAATCAGGAAATGATCAACTTCTGCCTTAAATATAACCATAGACTCGGCATTCTCCACAGTCTGTAACAGAGCATTCCACAGATTAACTACTCTGGCTAGAACAAAATCCTCCTTACATCTGTTCTAAAGGGTTACCCGACAATTCTGAGGCTGTGCTCTCTGGTTTCAGATACCCCCAACATAGAAAATACCCTCTCCATATCCATCCTCTCTAGTCCTTTCAACGTTCGGTAGGTTTCAATAAAATTTCCCCCTCTCTCATATTCTTCTAAATTTCAGTGAGTATAGGTCCAAAGCTGTGAAATGCTCCTCATATGTTAACCCCTTCATCCCTAGAATCATCCTTGTGAATCTTCTCTCCAATAACAACACATCCTTTCTGAGTTATGGAGCCCAAAGCAATTGACAATACTGCAAGTAGGGTCTGATTAGTATCTTATAAAGGCTCAGCATTATCCCTTTGCTTTTATATCCTACTCCCATTGAAATAATGGTAACATTGCATTTGCCTTCTTTTCCACAGTCTCAATGTATAAACTAACCTTCTGGGAGTCTTGCACGAGGACTCCCAAGACCCTCTACACCTCTGATATTTGAACTTTCTCTCATTTTAGATAAGAGGTCACAATATTATTCCTTTTACCAAAATGCATTATCATACATTTCACAACACTGTATTCTCTGTCTGCCAATTTTTTTGCCCATTCTTCCAATTTGTCTAAGTCCTGCTACAGCCCCTCTGCTTCCTCAGCACTATCTGCCCCTCCACCTATCATCATATCACCTGACACCTCATTGGTAATAATAGACTCTTAACACTTCCCCAGCCACTGAGGTTATGCTAACTACTCTATAATTTCATTCCTTTTGCCTTCCTCCCTCCTTAAAGAGTGGAGTAACATTTGCAATCTTCTAGTCTTATGGGACCATGCCAAATTGTGATACTTGAAAGATTATGACCAATGCATCCATTATGTTTTCAGCAACCTCTCCCAGGACTCTGGTCCAGATGACTTATCCACCTTAAGACCTCTGAGTTTGCCTAGCACTTTTCCCTTTATACTAGCAAAGGCACTCACTCCTGCTCTCTGAAACCCAAGGGCCTCTGGCACACTGTTGATGTCTTCCACAGAGAAAGCACATGCAAAATACCTATTAAGTTCATCTGCCATTTCCTTGTCGTCGTCCCCCCACCATTACTACCTCACCATTATCATTTTCCAGTGACCCAATATCAATTCTCATCTCCTGTTTACTCTTTGTATAATTGAAAAAAAATCTTTTGGTATTTTGCTTTAAATTACTGGCTAGTCTGCCCCCATATTTTATCTTTTTTCTTTTATTGCTTTTTGTTGGGTTTTAGAAGCTTGCCAATCATCCAACCTCCCACTCACTTTGCTACTTTATGTGTCCTTTCCTTAGTTTTTATACAGTTTTTAACTTCCCTTCTTTTTCGATCCCTGCCATTTGAGAACAACTTCTTCTGTGGGATATATCTATCCTGGTGAACTATTCCCAGAAACCTCAGCCATCATCCCCACCAGTATCCTCCTCCAATCCATCTGGGCTAGCTCCTCTCTCTTGCCTCTGGAATTCCCTTTATTCCATTGCGATACTGATATGTGTGAGTTACGCTTCTCCCTCTCAAATTTCAGTATGAATTCAATCACTGCCTCCCAAGGGTACCTTTATGTTAAGCTCCTAATAAGATCTGGGTTACTTCCTAATAAGATCTTGATTACACAACACTCATTCTTAGATAGGCTTTTCCCACGTAGGCTCAAGCACAAGCTGCTCTAAAAAGCCACTTCAAAGGCATTCAACAAATTCCGGCTCTTGGGATCCTAATTTTCCCGATCCCCATGCATATTGAAGTCCCCCAATATGATTGTGACATTATCCTTATTGCATGCCTTTTCCAGCTTTCTTTGCAATCTCAGCCCCATGTTTTGGCTACTATTTGGAGGCCTGTATATTCTTATAATGTTCTTTAACTCACAATTTCTGAATGCACAAAGATTCAGCATTCTCTGACCCTATGTCACCTCTTTCTAAAGATGTAATTGCATCTCTTACCAACAGAGCCACACCATCAGCTACACCTTCCTGCCTGTCTTTCAATTCTAAGTATACCCTTTGATGTTAGGCTCTCAACTGTGGCCGCCTTTCAGTCATGACTCAGTGATGCCCACAATTTCATACTGAACAATCTCTAATTGCGCCACAAATTTGTCCACCTTATTCCAAATTCTACATGCATTTCAATACAGGATCTTCAGTCCTGCATTCTTAACCCCTTTTAAATTTGTGTCTGTGATACAACTTAACTCTTTGCTCTGTCTGTATTTGCACCCAGTCATTGGTTTGTTCTTCCTTACATTCATGTAAACTTGCTGGGTCTTCCTCAGCTCTATCAGACTGGTTCCCATTCCCCTGCCATGTTAGTTTAAACCACTCCCAACAGCTCTAGTAAATCTGCCCACAGGAATATTGGTCCCCCTAGGGTTCAGTGCAATCCATCTTTTCTGTTTAGGCACCAATGTTTGAGAAATCTAAATCCCTTCCCCCTGCTCCAATTCTTCAGCCACACACTTACCTGCCACCTCATTGTATTCCTATCCTCACTGTCATATGACACAGGCAGTAATCCTGAGATTACTAGCCTTGAGGTCCTGCAATTCCGTTTCTGTATTTTTTCAGGACCTCCTCCCTTTCTCTACCTATGTTATCGGTACCATTATGTACCATGACTTCTGGTTACTCACCTCCCTTTTCAGGATATTGTGGACATGATAAGAAACATTGTGGGCCCTGGCACTTGTTTCCTTTCACCTATCTGTCTCCCTGATTGTAGAGTCTCCTATTAATACTGCTATCTTCTTTAGTTCTCTAACCTTCTGAGCACAGGGCCTGACACAGTGCCAGTAGGTCATTCCCCACAGCAGAACTCTAAATGGAGTAATTGTTGAGGGGGTTAGCCTCATGGTTATTCTCTACTACCTAACAGTCCATGGAGACTGGACTGTTACCTAACATGTCCTTATAGAAATTAAAAGAAGATAACTGGAAAAATATGATAGAATTCTGGAAAATTAGATGCTTAACATAATTATATATTTTTACTATTTCAAGCAAGTTTTTGAAAATTTTGAACAAATGATCACTGAAAATATATGTAGGTATCTTGAAGAAAAATAATCTGTTTCAATATATGCAAAGTAATTATTTCTGTTTTTGTTTTCATAGCTTGGTATGGAGGATGAAGATGTGGTTGAGGTTTATCAGGAGCAGACAGGAGGATGGCTGAGAGCCTAACTACTTGCCACTGATAGGAATTTTGATCATCTGTATAATTTGTATTGCTTTTAAGCTGTAATCATTGTTTTTATATAAAAAGAATAAAGAAACAAACAACTTACATTCATATATTTATACAAATGGTTAATGCTCAACTTGAATATCTACAACTAATTTTGTTTACTTAGCAAATGTCAAAGTGTCCTGTAAGGCCTTTTTCACAAAGGAATTTATGTTTTGAGTACTTTAGCTTTAAAACTTAATTACTTTCCATTGCTTAAAAATTTTGGGTTTGCTTTTATCAGATTATAGAAATAAATATATTTAAGTTTGCTGTATAAATAATGCTTACAGTTAAAGGTGTATTTTAAAACATACATTCACAAATTATTTTTGAAACCATAAATTAAGAGCAGAAATTATCCTGCTTTACATTTAGCTTCCTTGTTTGGCCAAATTGTCAACAGTACTTTAACAATACTTTTACAAGTGCTTAAAGAGGAAGGATGGATAAATTAGGTATTAATTCACAAACTGTTTTATCACTAGTGCAAGAGCAGTAATCATGGCACTGCACTGTCTTGTATTGCATGAAAACACTCATATGATAGGCAAAACGGTAGATGCTGCATCTAATGTTTGCTAATGAGCGTTCTGTTAGTAAATATCTTTGAAATTTTTTACCTGTAAAATTTTGTCAGAACACTGAGCACTTGCAGTTAACATTCTACAAACATTTTTCCTTTTCTAACACTTCTTTGTATTATAGACCTAATAAAGTTCAAAATTCAAAGTAAATTTATTATCAATGTATATATCACTTTAAACATCTTTGAAATTAATTTTCTTCCATGCATTCACAGTAGAACAGAGAAGTACAATAGAAACATTGAAGAATTACACATAAAGACTGATAAATGAAGTGTACAAAAAGAAGACAAACTGTTAAGTAGAAGTAAATAAACAAATAAATGAATACATAATACTGAAAACACGAGTTGTAGAGTTCATAGGTTATAAAATCAGTTCAGGATTGAAGAGTGAAATTATGCAAACTCGTTCTGCACCCTACAACTGCAGCCACAGGTTCTGAGGGAAGTAATGTTAGAGATTCTGGAGGCATTAGTAATAATCTTTCAAAAATCGTTACACATTAGTATGGTGCGAGAGGACTGGAAATTTGCAAAAGGAAGAAAATTACAAGGCCAGTTAGCCTTATCTCAGTGGGTGATGATATTGATATCATAAGATGATATAAGATAAGATGATATCATAACCTACCAGTCAACCTCGACACTTTGCAATTCGCCTACTGGAGCAACAGATCAACGGCAGATGCCATCTCTTTGCTGCTACGTTCCTCCTTAGAACACCTGGAGAATAAAGACGCATCTGTAAGGCTCCTTTCATTGACTACAGCTCTGCCTTTAATACCATCATTCCAAATAAACTGATTCCTAAGCTCCAGAACCTGGGTCTTAGCACTCAGATCTGCAGCTGGATCTTCAACTTCCTCACAGACAAGACCCAGGCTGTAAAAATAGGGGACAAGCTCTCCTCTACAATCACTCTGAGCACTGATGCCCCAAAAGGCTGTGTACTCAGCCCCCTGCTGTACGCACTGTACACCCATGATTGTGTAGCCAAGTTTCCATCAAACTCAATATATAAGTTTGCTGATGACACCACAATTGTAGGTCGTATCTCGGGTAATGATGAGTCTGAGTACAGAGAGGAAATTAAGAACGTGATGGCATGGTGCGAAGACAATAACCTATCCCTCAATGTCAGCAAGACGAAGGAATTGGTTGTTGACTTCAGAAAGAGTAGCAGACCGCACGACCCCATCTACATCGGTGGTGTGCAGGTGGAACAGGTCAAAAGCTTTAAGTTCCTTGAGGTGAATATCACAAATGACCTGACTTGGTCTAACCAAGCAGAGTCCATTGCCAAGAAGGCCCACCAGCGCCTTTACTCCCTGAGAAAGCTGAAGAAATTTGGCCTGTCCCCTAAAACCCTCACTAATTTTTATAGATGCACTGTAGAAAGCATTCCTCGAGGGTGCATCACAACCTGGAATGGAAGTTGTCCTGTCCAAGACCGGAAGAGGCTGCAGAAGATCGTGAACATTGCCCAGCACATCACACAAACCAATCTTCCATCCTTGGACTCACTTTACACCGCACGCTGTCGGAGCAGTGCTGCCAGGATAATCAAGGACACGACCCACCCAGCCAACACACTTTTTGTCCCTCTTCCCTCCGGGAAAAGGTTCAAGAGCTTGAAGATTCATATGGCCAGATTTGGGAACAGCTTCTTTCCAACTGTGATAAGACTGCTGAATGGATCCTGACCCGGATCTGGGCCGTACCTTCCAAACATCCGGACCTGACTTGCACTACCTTACTTTCCCTTTTCTATTTTCTAATTATGATTTATAATTTAAATTTTTATTATATTTACTTCAATTTGTACTTCAGGGAGTGCGAACCACAAAATCAAATATCGCTGTAATGATTGTATGCTCTGGTATCAATTGTTTGGTGACAATATAAAGTAAGTATTGGATTCAGTTGTTAAGGATAAGGTTATGGAGTACTTGGAGACACAGGACAAGATAGGACAAAGTCAGCATGGTTTGCCTGATGAGCCAGTTGGAATTCTTCGAGGAGATTCAAGCTCACCTTCGTCAGCTGGGCCCGAAACGTCGACAGTGCTTCTCCCTATAGATGCTGCCTGGCCTGCTGTGTTCTACCAGCATTTTGTGTGCGTTGTTTTAATCCTTTAAACTAATGCTTTGAGAAAGTGTATGGCAAGCAAACAAACTTCACTGCCACAGAGCTTTTCAGTGAATTCAATCAGTAAAGGATTATGTGGAGATTACTTATGGAGTACAATTCCAGGAAACAATTTAGATTTATGGTACCTTTTTCATTATAGATTTAGGTTAACCTCAAGAGAATTTTATTTTAAAATGCTTGAAATCATTAACTGCTTTTTTGGTAAAATTTGTAGTAATACAACTTGGTGTATAAGGAAGGAATTGTATAGTAAACACAAAGTACACTGCAGATGCTGTAGTCAAATCAACACGTACAAACAAGCTGGAGACCGCTTCATTTTCACAATGGATGTCCAATCCTTATACACTTCAATTCCCCATCAAGAAGGCCTCAAAGCCCTCCGCTACTTTCTGGACAATAGACCTCACCAGTTCCCCCAACACCATCACACTCCTCCGGTTGATGGAACTGGTACTCACACTTAATCTCTTCCGGCTCTTCCCACTTTCCTCAGATCACGGGTGTAGCTATGGGCACTCGTATGGGCCCCAGCTATTCCTGCCTCTTCGTGGGTTATGTGGAACAGTCTATGCTCCAAATCTATACTGGTACTGCTCCCCAACTTTTCCTTCGATACATTGGTGCTGCTTCCTGTACCCATGCTGGGCTCGTCAATTTCATTGACTTTGCCTCTAACTTTCACCCAGCCCTCAAATTCACTTGGTCCATCTCGGACACTTCTCTCCCCTTTCTCGATCTCTCGGTCTCCATCACTGGAGACAGACTGTCCACTGACATCTTCTATAAACCCACTGACTGCCATAACTACCTCGACTGTACCTCTTTCCACCCTGCCAAATGTAAAAATTCTATTCCCTGTTCCTAGTTCCTCTGTCCCTGCCACACCTGCTCCCAGGATGAGGCTTTCCATTCCAGGACATCTCAAATGTCCTCTTTCTTTAAGAATCGTGGTTTCCCTTCTGCCGTCATCAATGATGCCCTCACCTGCATCTCCTCCATTTCCAGCACTTCAGCCCTCACCCCATCCTCCTGTCACCACAACAGGGATGGAGTTCCCCTTGTCCTCACCTACCACCCCACCAGTCTCCGGATCCAGTATATTATCCTCCGTAATTTCCGTCACCTTCAACAGGACCCCACCACTAAGGACATCTTTCCCTCTCTACCCCTCTCCGCTTTCCGCAGGGATCGTTCCCTCCGCGACTGCCTGGTCCACACGTCCCTTCCCACAGATCTCCCACCTGGTACTTATCCCTGGAAGCGTAAGTGCTACACCTGTCCCTACACCTCATCTCTTACCACCATTCAGGGTCCCAAACAGTCCTTCCAGGTGAGGCAACACTTCACTTGTGAGTCTGTTGGAGTCGTCTATTGCATCCGGTGCTCCCGGTGCGGCCTCGTCCACATCGGCGAGACCAGACGCAGATTGGGGGATTACACTCCATCCGCCACAACAGACAGGATCTCCCGGTTGCCACTCACTTCAACTCTGCTTCATATTCCCATTCGGATATGTCCAAACATGGCCTCCTCTACTGCCATGATGAGGCCAAACTCAGGTTGGAGAAACAACATCTCATATACCGTCTGGGTAGTCTCTAGCCCCTTGGTATGAACATCGAATTCTCCAACTTCCGGTAATTCCCTCCCTCTCCCTTCCCCCATCCCACCTTCACTCCGTCTCCTCTTCCAGCTGCCTATCACCTCTCAAGACTCTGCCTTCTTCTACTACCCATAGTGCTTTCCCCTTACATTCCCTCTTCACCTCTCCCGCCTAACCCCTCCCCCACCCCTTGATCTTTCCTCTGATTGGTTTTCCACCTGCACATCCCACCCTCTCCCCACCTTCTTTATGGGCCCCTGCCCCCTCCTTCTTTAGTCCTGATGAAGGGTCTTGGCCCAAAACAGTGACTGTTCATTTCAATGGATGCTGCCCGACCTGCTGAGTTCATCCAGCATTTTTGTATGTGAGGAATTGTATAGTACTATGAAAAGGTCTTAGTCATCTGTAAAAAATTCTGTTAAGTGGAAGTAATGAAATGAAAAGTTTCTAAGTATTGAAAAATTTACAAAAAAGAGCACTAAGCATTTAAAAAACTTAATGAAATCAATGTTTAGTGTGATCACCATTTGCCTTTAAAACTACATCTATTTTCTTAGATACACAATCAAGAGAAAATCTGTTGATGCTGGAAATCCAAAGCAACACGCACATGCTGGAGGAACTCAGCAGGCCAGGTAGCATCTGTGGAAAAGAGTATACAGTCAACATTTCGAGCTGGGACTTTTCATCAGAATTGGGGAAAAAGGATGAGAAGTTACAATTCTCTTAGGTTCACTGTTGTGTAATTTTTAAGAAAATTGGCTGGTAGGTTGTTCCAAGCTTCATGGAGAACGTGCTCACAGATCATCTGCAGACTTTTGCTATCTCGCTTGCTTCTACCTTTCCAGGTAATCCCAGACAGCCTCGATGATATTGAGATTGTGGAGAGTATACCATTTGTTGCAGAACTCTTTGTTCTTCTTTTCACTGAAGATAACTCTTTAT
Source organism: Hypanus sabinus (assembly GCF_030144855.1). Classification (NCBI taxonomy): domain Eukaryota; kingdom Metazoa; phylum Chordata; class Chondrichthyes; order Myliobatiformes; family Dasyatidae; genus Hypanus; species Hypanus sabinus. Next base: position 216,644 of record NW_026779012.1, read on the forward strand.
GACCTTCACTGTGTGCTTGGGCTCATTGTCCTGTTGCTGAATGAAATTTTGCCTGATCAAATGTCTCCCTGATTGTATTGCATAATAGATGAGAATTTGCTTGTACTTCTTAGCATTGAGGATTGCATTAATTCTGTCCAGATAACCAATTTTGTTTCCAGAAATGCAGCCCCAAACCTGCAGGGAATCTCTGCTGTACCTAACTTGGTGGCAGACACACATTTATCCATGTAGCTCTTTTCATGTCTTCTATGGACAAACTGCTTCCTGCTTGAGCTAGAATTTTTATTTGTCACTCAAGAACACTTGTTGCATTTCTTCAGCCTTGAGCATTCAGCATTTCTATGAAAACCCCTTCTGACAAGATTTCTCAAGACAGTTTCATGGTTTCAGTGAGTACAAAGTTAATTGCAGTATGAGACCATAAAACATAGGAGCAGAACTAGGCCAATCAATCCATTGTGTCTTCAACGCCATTCCATTGTGAATGATCCTGGATCCAACTCAACCCCATACCCCTGCCTTCTCACCATATCCTTTGATGCCCCGACCAGTCAGGAAACTTATCAACTTCCACCTGAAATATACCCACTGACTTGGCCTCCACCACAGTCTGTGACAGAGCATTCCACAGATTTAATACTTCCTAGTTGAAATAATTCCACCTTACCTCTGTTCCAAAAGGTTGCTCCTGAATTTTGAGGCTATCCCTTCTAATTCTGAATGCCTTCACCATAGGAAGCATGCTTTCCACATCCTCATATGCTACTTATATCTTAACCCCTTCATTCCCAGAACCATCCTCATGAATCTCTAGAAAATACAGCACCGAAAAGTGACTTTCGGCCTATCAAATGGCCTTACTAGAGTGGATGTGGAGAGGATATTTTCTAAGGCAGGGGTGTCTAAGACCAGAGGCAACAACTCAAGAATAGGGGGGCACCCTTTTAGAGAGAGAGGACAGTACTGAAGTAGGCCCTTTGGCTCATCTTATTCCATGCCGAAAACATTTAAGCCTTCCATTCCTATTGAACCATACCCTACTATCCATGTACCTGTCTGAACTTAAAATATTAAAACAGTGCTCACATCCACCACTTACACTGGCAGCTTGTTCCACACTCTCACCACCCTTAGAATAAAGTCTTAACCTATTCAGTCTTTATAACACAGGTCTGCAACATCCTTGTAAATTTTCTCAGTATTGCATTGCAATTTCAGTATGGCATGAGGCCAAGACCACACTACAACCAAGGCCACACAGCTCCCCTGCCATCAGCCAATAATCTGGTGAACCAGACTTGGAGTATTCTATAAACGTTAATAATCCAGTGGATCTTAGCACATCTGCAGTGATGTTGTATCAGCAGATGCTTAGTGTTGTGGAGATGGTTTCTTTGGTGAGAATTAAATTGAAGTTAACTTTGCTATGAATGCAGCAGCAATCGATATGAAACTGAGACGGGGTTTATAAACAAATCCCGAGATTTATTAACCTCTGCTCAAAACTTTAAAAAGTAAACAAACGACTAACTTAACCGGAAGTTATCAGTTAGGTGGCAGACTTAAAGTGATAAATTCAAAAGTCCATGTAATTTATACAGTCATTAAGGAGAGACTGCCCTGAAGCAATGATTCTTTTGAAGTAATGACAAATCTGCCGATCCCACAGCCGGGAGATGCCTTGTTCGAAGAAATCACGAGGAAATAAAGGAACTGACCTTTTGACTGGAGGGTGGTCACTGCACAAGCCTTCCTGACCTTTGCAGGGATTTGACTCAAATGTGCATGCTATGATTCCTGAGCGAAGTCACAAAGGTCTATTATTCCCCAAGATGCTGAACAACGTTAACTTTATCCAATCGTTTTTGAACTTGGATGACTGGTAATGCCTTCACTCTCCGATACTGAACTGTAAGGGAAAAATAAACGTGCAACAAACTAAACTGGTGGAGCCTCCACATCTCTGACCGGCAACAGCAACGTTGCACAAAAATAAAAACGAGAACTGCGTCACAGACCACTGGCTTGGTTTAAATACCGTTTGGAACATGCCATCACGTGATGTAATATCACCCCACGGTCATGAGACAATTACATTATCCCACACACAAGACCGTTACATCATCCCACTGTCCCATGTCAAACTGAGTATGTAACAACTTAAATTCAATTATACATGAGCATCCATGAAAATAAAATGAAAGAACATCGCTCTGGGACCAAACTGCCAACACTCATACATAATGAAAGACACATATAAGAAGCTAGTAACTGTAGTCACACAAAATTTATAATGTAGCCCGTCCCTAATTAACATGTCCCAAAGATGGAGCATGAATGTTGTTGGCAAGAGCAGGTCATCAGCAGCTGCAGATGAATGCCTACACACAATCCAGCGTGATGTCGCACTACACTACCTGCAACTTCTTCCCTCCAGGTGGCTGCAACAAGTAGCACTCAGGCATGAAGCTAAAACAACACTACAACCAAGGCCACACAGCTCCCCTGCTGTCAGCCAATAAACCAGTGAACTGGACTTGGAGTATTCTATGTCATGCTGTACACTACATTCACAAACCAATTCCAGTTCCTTTTTATAAGTTAAGGTTAAAGTCTGTCCCAAGCCTTATAGGCTCATCACGTCAGTGCTTATGTCGGTTCCCATGGCATGAAGTGACTGAGAGTACCAGTCTGTCACAAAGTAAACCCCCAGCATTTTGCCGGTACCCATTTTCAGCTGGGTGGACTGGAGCAGTGTGTGGTTAAGTGCCTTGCTCAAGGACACAACACGCGGCCTCAGCTAGGGCTCAAACTCACCACCTTCAGATCACTAGTCCAATTCCTTAACCATTTGGCCACACGTCACATGAATTCCTTTTTATAGTGGCCAGTAACATGATCTGCACCAAATCCAGCTCTTCTCCTATGAGCAACTCGCTGATGGGATAGACCAGCTGTAAAAATACACCCAATGATGTGGCCTCCACAACCATTTGTGGCAACAAATTCCACAGATATACCACCCCCTAACTAAAGTCATTTCTTCAGATCTCTGTTCCAAATGGACGAACTTCAAACCTGGTCTGTCCTCTTGTCCTAGACTCACCTACCATGAGAAATAACTTTGCCATATCTAATCTGTTCAGGCCTTTTAACATTTGGAATGTTTCTATGAGACCCCCCCTCGTTCTCCTGAGCTCCAGGGAATACAGACCAAGAGCTGCCATACGTTCCTCATACAGTAACCTTTTCATTCCTGGTGGATCAATGATGGTGAGAGAGGAGCAAAAAAAAAGGAATGTATTTTTATTAAGATTTTGTTTTTAAATGCCTAAATTCATAGTATAAATATTTCATATTAAGATAAGTGTAGCAACTAAACAAATTTCATAAATGTTTAAGAACATAAGATATTGGAACAGAATTAAGCCCATTGAATCTGTTCTGGCATTTAACCATGGCTGATCCATTTCCCAATCAGCCCCCATCTCCTGCCTTCTCCCCATAACCCTTATGGCCTGACTGATTGAGAATCTAGAAACATAGAAAACCTACAGCACAATACAGGCCATTTGGCCCACAAAGCTGTGCTGAACATGTCCTTATTTCAGAAATTACCTAGGGTTACCTATAGCCCTCTGTTTTTCTAAGCTCCATGTACCTATCTAAAAGTCTCTTAAAATACCCTGTCGTATCCTCCTCCACCACCATTGCCGGCAGCCCATTCTAAACATTCACCACTCTCTGAGTAAAAAACTTATCCCTGACATCTCCTCTGTACTTACTTCCAAGCACCTTAAAACTGCCCTCTTGTGTCAGCCATTTCAGCCCCGGGAAAAAGCCTCTGACTATCCACATGACCATTGCCTCTCATCATCTTATACTCTTCTATTAGGTCACCTCTCATCCTCCATTGCTCCAAGGAGAAAAGGCCAAGTTCTCTTAACTTATTCTCATAACGCATGCTCCCCAATCCAGGCAACATCCTTGTAAATCTCCTCTGCACCCTTTCTATAGTTTCCACAACCTTCCTGTAGTGAGGCGACCAGAACTGAGCACAGTACTCCAAGTGGGGTCTGACCAGGGTCCTGTATAGCTGCAACATTACCTCTTAACTCCTAAATTCAATTCCATGATTGATGAAGGCCAATACACCGTATGCCTTCTTAAACAGAGTCAAACAGTACCGCAGCTTTGAGTGATCTATGGACACAGACCCCAAGATCCCTCTGATTCTCCACACTGCCAAGAGTCTTACCATTAATGTTATTTTCTGCCATCATATTTGACCTACAAAAATGCACCAACTCACACTTATCTGGGTTGAACATCTACACTTCTCAGCCCAGTTTTATCAATGTCCTGCTGTAATGGCTGACAACCTTCCACACTATCCAGAACACACCCAACCTTTCTGTCTTCAGCAAATTTACTTACCCATCCCTCCATTTCCTCATCCAGGTCATTTATAAAAATCATGAAGAATAGCTGTCCGAGAACAGATCCCTGAGGCACTCCACTGGTTACCAACCTCCATGCAGAACATGACCTGTCAATAACTACTCTTTGCCTTCTGTGGGCAAGCCAGTTCTGGATCCACAGAGCAATGTCACTTAGATCCCATGCCTCCTTACTTGGGTTACCTTATCAAATGCCTTGCTGAAATCCACATGCAGTACATGTACTACTCTACCTTCATCATATTATACCTCTCCAAATGTTCATAAATCCTGCCTCTCAGGATCTTCTCCATCTACTTACCAACCACTACAGTAAGACTCACTGGTCTATAATTTCCTGGGCTATCTCTACTCCCTTTCTTGAATATGGGAACAATATCTGCAACCCTCCAACCTTTCAGAACTTCTCCTGTCCTCATCAATGATGCGAAGATCATTGACAGGGCTCAGCAATCTCCTCCCTTGCCTCTCATAGTAGCCTGGGATACATCTTGTCTGGTCCTGGTGACATCTATCATGATGTTTCCAAAAACTCCAAAACAACCTCTTCCTTAATATCTGCGTGCTTGGGCTTTTCGGTCCCCTGTAAGTCATCCCTACTATTGTCAAGGTCCTTCTCCATAATGAATACTGAAGCAAAGTATTCATTAAGTACCTCTGCTACCTCTGCCATTTCAAAGACACTTTTCTACTGTCACACTTGATAGGTCCTATTCATGTATGTCTTATCCTCTTGCTCTTCATATATTTGTAGAATGCCTTGTGATTTTCCTTAATCCTATTCGCCAAGGCCTTCCGATGGTCCCTTCTGGGTCTCCAAATTTCATTCTTAAGCTCTTTTCTGCTAGCCTTCCAGCTTTCTAGATCTCTATTATTACCTAGTTTTTTGAACCTTTCATAAGCTCTTCTTCTCGAATAGATTTACAACAGCCTTTTTACACCATGGTTCATGTACCTTACCATTGTTTCCCTGCCTCATTGGAGCGTATCTACACAGAACTCCATGCAAATATCACCTGAACATTTGCCACATTTCTGCTGTACATTTCCCTGAAAACATTTGCTCCTAATTAATGCTTAAAGTTCCAGCCTGATAGCCTCATATACCTCCTTACTACAATTAAACACTTTCCTAACTTGTCTGTCCCTATCCCTCTCCAATGCTATGGTAAAGGAGATATAATTGTGATCACTATTTACAAAATACTCTCCCACAAAGAGACCTGACACTTCACCAGGTTCATTTCCCAATACCAGATCAAGTGCAGCCTCTCCTCTTGTAGGCTTATCTACATTTTGTGTCAGGAAACCTTCCTGAACACACCTGACAAACTCCATCACATCTAAACCCCTCTCTCTAGGGCGATGCCAACCAATATTCGGGAAATTAATATCTCCCTCCACAACAACCCTATTATTATTGCATCTTTCCAGAATCTGTCTCCCTATCTGCTCCTCGATGTCCCTGTTACTATTGGGTGGACTATAAAAAACACCCAGTAGAGTCACTGACCATTTCCTGTTCGTAACCTCCACCCACAGAGACTCCGTAGACAATCCCTCCATGGTGTCCACCTTTTCTGCAGCTGTGACACTTTCTCTGATCAACAATGCCAAGCCCCCACCTCTTTTACCTACACCCTACCTGTCCTCTCCAGCATCATTTTTCCTTTCATAGTAGACTTAACAAGACTACGTTCACAAATGTAGCACATTGTATACAAAGCCTTACAGTTGTAGGAGATAAAAAAAGTTAAAAACATGGGCTGAATGGTCTAATAATACATGATAAATTTTATTTTCTCTAGTTACATCAAACATTGAGTGATTTCTGAAATGTTACAATGTCATCTCACTGAAGGAGTTGAAGACTTGCTATAATGTCACTTAATGTGCCAGCTGTAATTCATTCAAGAAGCTATTTTTCGCTTGTTATGAGTTCTAATGCCTATCCTTGATTATGTCCAATAATGAATAAATATGGCATTGTGAATTGCACATAAAACCCATAGACATGAGGCACTTAACATTCATCTGCTGAGATTACAAGCAGGCCTGTAAAATATAATGGGAAGTTCCTATGGATACAAACTTCATAAATGCTTGAGAATTTGTGAAGTCCTCTGACTACTGTAATGATTTTGTTCATGACTGCTGCTGTCACTTCACCCCCTTAATTCCATGTTCTGATTAATGCCCTAAGATCTCCACCCTTCTTACTACAGTTCTTCCACTGAAATAGATGCAACTCAGAAAATTATTCTCACCATGGTTAACTTTTTGATTTCTGTCTTAGTATGTGGGTTTAACAATTTTTCCCCTCAATCACCCCACACGTGCCTGGGCACTCAGGTTTTCATCCTCCTATCTCTCTAGTTTAACACATCCCTTCCCCCCCCCCACCCCACTCACTATACTTGTTTTGCTGGACTTCATTAGCTTTCCCACCTATGTCATGGTAGAAACAAAGACCACAAACTCGGGGTACTCACACTACCTTTTCAGAATGCTATGCCCTTGTTCTGAGATGTTTCTGCCTCTGGCACATAGGAGAAAACATGGCATCCAGGAATCTCATTCTCGTCCACACAACCTTGTTCATTTCCCTAACCAATCAATATTGCTTGTCCCTTCTCCCCATTTCCCTTCAGAGCCTGAGAGCCAGACTCAGTCAGAAACCTGCCTGATATGGCTTTGCTCTTCTAGGTAATTCCCTTTCCACAATATTCAAAATAATATATTTGTAACTGAAGGGTATGCCTCTGCACACCGAATATCATCTTTCCTCTCCTGATGGTTACCTGATTGAAATTTATGTCCTGCACCTTAGGTGTAATCCTCTCTCTGTTTTTCAGTTAGCTATCATCCTATCCATCAGAATGATCTGGAGTATATAAAGCAACATCACCCAATTTCCTGACTCAGTCTGTAAGAAGCTGCAGCCTGATGCACCTCTTGCAGAAACAGCTGTCTTTTAGAGGAAGTTGCTTGTAGAACATTTGGCTTAATTAATCATGGATTAGTTAACATTGTTATAATATGCAGTTTACTCAGAAAATTTACATTGTTATTAGTTGGCAACATATTTATTAGTAGGCAATATATTGAAAGACAAACACAGAAAGGTTTTAATTATATTCTTCTACAATATGTGATACTGTCCATACACTGATAATCATATAGAACAAGACAAACAGAAGTGCAACATAAAACATTTCAACTTCTGTTTCACAGGACAAAGGCAAAATTTATCCTAAATGGTTTTTGCCAAAACATATTGGGAAATAATAATATTTTAAAAATATCCATCTGAATAATACTAGTTTGTCAGCAGAAGCAGACCCTCTTGCAAAAGCATGTTCAAAATTGCTAATAATAAAATCTAAAGTATGGCATCACCAAACCACCATCCTTTTTGGATTTCTGTAAATATTTTTTGCTCAACCTTGGATTTTTACCCTGCCATATATATGAAGCAATTTTAGAATCAATAATACCAAAAAAAAATTGGGAACGAAAATTGGTACTACCTGAAATAAAGAAATTTAGGTAAAACTATCATCTTAATAGCATTGATTCAGCCAACTAATTATAAGGACATTAGGGCCCATTTAGTTAATAATTGTTTAATATGATCAATTAAAGGTTAAAAAAAGTCTTAATTAGGTCCTGATGTTTCTTAGTAACCTTAACCCCAAAATACGTAAATTCATCTGTAGCCAATCTAAATGGAAAACTTCTGTAAATTAAAGTTTACACATTTAATGGGAATAACTCATTCTTACCAAAATTTAATTTATAATCAGGAAAGCTACTAAATTGAGCTAGTAATGATACTGCTGAAGGAAGGGCTTTCTCTAGATTAGAAATATAATAAGTTATGTGCATATAATGATACCTTATTTGTTTCATTGCCCTGCATAATGCCAGATATATTTGGTGAGTCTCAAAAAGCAACTGCCAGGGGTTCTAAAGCAATCTTAAATAGTAAAGGACTTAAAGGGCAGCCCTGCCTAGTACCACGAAAAAGCCTAAAAAAGGGAGATCTTTGATTGTTTGTAACTACAAAGGAGTATGATATATCAACTTAATCCAGGATACAAACTTTGGACTAAAATTAAGTTTCTCATGTATTAAACAAATATTTCCATTCAATTCTGTCAAATGTCTTCTCAGCATCCAATGAAATAATACATTATGGAATTGTAGGTGAGGAAGTATATATAATATTCAATAATCTCCTAACATTAAAGTATGAGTAATGATTTTTTTATAAATCCTGTCTGATCTTCTGAAACAATTTTGGGCAACACATTTTTCAATCTAATTGCCATTATTTTAGAGAGAATTTTAACATCTACGTTCAACAAAGATAATGGTCTGTATGAATCACATGTAGTAGGGCCTTTATCTTTTTTAAGAATTAAGGAAATTGTTGCTTCATAAAAGGATAGTTTACCTATCAATAAGGCATCTTTAAAAGTTTTACCTAACCAAGGAGAGAGTAAATCAGAAAAACATTAAAAAATTCTACTGTAAATCCATCCGTACCTGGGGCTTTACCAGAGTTCATTAAAGAAATTACTTTCTGTATTTCTTCCTCCGTAATTGGTGTATCTAATAGTAAACATTCATCAAATGATAGTTTGGGGATATTCAATTTCCCTAAGAATTCCTGCATTGTAGTAATATCATCAGGGAATTCTGATCGATATAAAGAGGTATAGAATTCTTGAAAGGATTTATTAATCTCATCATGGTCAACTGTAAAATTGCCAACCTGTTTACAACCTTTAATAATCTGGCATTTAACTGAAACAGTTTACAATTGGTTGGCCAGTAATTTCCCTGATTTATCACCACATATATAAAATTGAGATTTAATTTTCAGTCACTGGTTTTCAGTGGGAGATGTTAAGAACAAACTATGTTGCATCTGAAGTTCAACTCTCTTGTTATAAAGCTTTGAATTAGGAGTAACTGAATATTCTTTATCAATTTCTTTAATCTTATCAACCAATATAGACATCTGATTATTAAAAACACAAAATGCTGGCAGAACTCAGCAGGCCAGACAACATCTATGGGAGGAGGTAGTGACGGTGTTTCGGGCCGAAACCCTTCATCAGGAGTGAAACTTCATCACTACCTCCTCCCATAGATGTTGTCTGGCCTGCTGAGTTCTGCCAGCATTTTGTATTTTTATTTATTCCAGCATCTGCAGATTCACTCATGTTACATTTGATTATTAGTTCACTTCTTTAATCCAGCCGAGTATGAAATAACTTGTCCACTTTGCCTGATATTCCAGAGTCCACTGTAAAGAATTAATAAAGAATGCAGATTTATTTGGTAGGATTTGTTTAACTGAAGACTTATCCATCAAAGGATTCAAATAACAATTTAAGTCTCATTATCAACTTATATTCTTTTAAATTAGGGAGTAATGCAAATAATTTCTTTTAAAGATTCAGGATAATTGATATTTGGAGCATAAATATTAACCATAACAAATTTCTGATTACAAAGTAAACCGGTGACCAATGAAAATCTACCAGTTGGGTCTGAAAATGTCTCATAATGAATGAATGGAATCAAAGAGTCAATAAATGTAGAAACATCTTTCACCTTTGCGGATGAGTTAGAATGAAACTGATTGCCTCTCCAAAATCTAAAAAAATGTTGATTGTCTTCCTTCCTCACATGAGTCTCCTGTGCAAAAATAATTTGAGCTTTCAGTCTATTAAATATTTAATTTTTTTCTGTTTAATCAGATGGTTCAAACCATTAATATTCTATGAAACAAAATTAATATTCTTATCCATTTTCAATCGGTAAATTATAAAGAGTTAATCCTACTGTAGGGAAGTCATGTTCACAAAAAAAGGAAAACAAGTCAAGAGAGGAACTGGAAGTCATGACAGTCAGACATATTTGTAGTTTCAGGTCAGCCCAGAAATAACAGAAAGAGAAAGTAAAACATCTATCCCCCACCCCACAGAATCCTGAAACTAACCAAAGGTAGATTAGTAAGCAAACTATCCCCAATTCTACCAACATCTCTCTAGTGATGAAATTCCAAAATTTAAAAAAAGGGATTCATACCACTCGCATTTTGAGCATCCACCATTTTACTAGGTAGTTTTTTAAAAATCATGAAAAGCCAGTTTCAAAGAAAGGAAGGAAAAAATGTTAATAGATTATTTATGTTTCATCTTTTCATTTTCAATCTTTTATATTGATTTTTAAACCAAAAAATAGATACAAATCAGAGGAGAATTTATAGCAAACACATAATGTATAAAATGTACAAACAACAAAAGGGATATGTACTCTCAAAATCATATAATATTAAGTTGTTGTATATAAACAAGAAACCACAACTCATCTCGGCAAATCATAAAAAAACACTGGAAATTTTTATTATAAAAAAATCCACTAAACTAACCTAAAACAAAAAGAGAAAAGAAACTGGGCAGTCCATTTGAGGATAAAATTAAAAAAGAAAACATTCTTCTGGTCAGTTTTGAACCTTTATGGATAAAAAGGAACAAAAAAAGAAAAAACAATTATCTAAATAAAAAAGAGAAAAAAATTAAATCATATGACAATAGTGAATAAATGGTCACCAGGTTTGCTCAAATTTAAAAGACATAGCAAACATTTGACTCCTAATTTTCTTCAGGCTTAAACATGACATAATGGAGGAGAGCCTAAAAAAAAAGTAGGTGGATTAGAATCTTTCCAGTGTAACAAAATAGCTCTCCTAGCCAGTAAAGTTGAAAAGGCTCACATGTTGAGCGGAAGCAGGAACACTTACTGCTTCTTTTGGAATAATCCTAAAGATTGCCATCAGTGAATTAGGTTGTAAATCCACATCTATGACTTTTGATAACAGTCTAAAAACATCCCTCCAAAAATTATTTAACTTTGCACAGGACCAAAACATATGAGTTAGAGTAGCCACCTCAGCATTGCATCTGTCACAAGTCGGGTTTATATTGGAAAGAATATGCGCTAGTTTATCTTTTAACCTATGCGCCCTGTGCACTACCTTCAATTGAATCGAGGAGTGACAGGTGAAGATAGATGAATTATTAACTAGATAATAAATTTTACTCCATTGATCATTTCAAAGTGAATCCTGAAGTTCCATTTCCCAAGCACGTTTAACCTTATCATTAGGCATCATACGTGCATTCTTCAACTGTTTATATATCATGGCTATCAATAATTTTTGAAGTGGTTTATGCCGAAAAATCCTTATCCAGAGTTGATGGTTTAAAGAAAAAGTTAAAATGGATATTATTAGAGTGTACAAAGTTATTTAATTCAAAAATCTGTGAAACTGAAACCAAATTTTTAAAGTATATTTAACAATAGGACTATGACCTTGTCTACTTGTCCTGGAGAACAAAAAAGGAAGAGGAGCTCCCAATAAAGAAGCCAAAGAAAACCTCCTTTCTTTCTTTTTACAATATTTTTATTTAGAAAAAAACAAGATTTACAGAATGCAACACCTAGATACATCTCAATTTAAATTGTGTACATTCATATATTGTAATAAAATCAATCAAAATGTTATAGCATAACACATTAAGGAATACCACTCTGTAATCAAAAATTTAAAGATAGGACATATGTCATAAAATAAATTTTTTATATAAAAAAGTCAACCCCCTACCAACTACCAAAGAAAAAATCTGATGGATGACAATGGATAATTAGAAAAAAACATATTTGCTTAAGAAGAGAAGATAACAATATACATAAAAGTCTGTGGACTGTTAAACTTCATAAATTGGAGAAGTAATTTAGGAAAGGTCCCCAGATATCATAAAAAGATTGTTTCGAATTAAAGAGTGAGCAGCAGATCTTTTCTGAATTTAAATACGACATAATATCACGTAGCCGTTGAAGACGTGTAGGAGGGGTAGACTCCTTCCATTTAAGCACGATTGCTCTTCTTGCTAAAAGAGAGGTAAAAACTAAAACCTGTAGGTTAGGAGTATTTAAAGTTATATCTTCATTTGCAATAATACCAAACAAGGCAGTAAGGGGATTAGGGTCAAATTGGACCCTAAAAATTGTGAGAAGGTATGAAAAAATCTTCTTACCAAATTCACCTCCAAATGTAACCATGAAGGGCAGTCCTGGTTATCTATACCATGAATCAAATAAGTAATATAACCAATATTAATTGCCCAATAATAAAATCTAAAGTTTGGTAACACCAGTCCTCCATCTTTTTTTGATTTTTGCAATAAAAATTTATTCACTCTGGAGCTTTTATTATTCCAAATGTATGACAATCATGGAATCTATTCTATCAAAGAACATTTTTGGAACAAAGAATGGAACCGCTTGAAATGTATATAAAAATATCAGTAAAATAACGATTTTTATACCATTTATTCGACCAATTAATGACATCAACATAGGTGACCATTTAGAAAGCACTTGTATATTCAATTAGAGGGGAAAAACTAGCAATGTTAAAAGGCATTTGATCATTTTAATCAAAGTAATTATTAATAAGAAATAATTCACTTTTATGTGTTTAGTTTAAATCCAGAGAAAATACTAAATTCAGTAAACATAGATAACATAAAGGGAATAGATTTCCTAGCATCTGAAATGTAAACTAATAACTTATCCACATATAACAAAACATGTAATGTATCCCCTCTCTTAATATCCTGCACAGAATTAGAATCCCTAAGAGCAATAGCAAGTGGTTCTAAAACCAAATTAAATAATAAAGGACTGAGGGGACAACCCTGACGGGTAACTCTATATAATCTAAAATAAGGAGACTTTTGATTATTAGTTATAACCGCAGCTACCAGTGCTTGATTAATCAGTTTGATCCAGGAAATAAATTCTGGACCAAAATTAAACCTCTTCAAAACCTGAAACGAATAAGGCCATTCCACCCTATCAAAGGCTTTCTCTGCATCAGAGATACAATACATTCAGATTCTTTAACTGAAGGGGAATAAATGATATTTAACAGTCTTCAAATATTAAAATGTGAGTACCTATTATTTTTAATAAATCCAGTTTGATCATTTGAGATAACAGTATTTATGTTTCACAAATCCAAAAAGGGACAATCAGTCCATTAGAACTCAAAACAAACATAGTTATTTTAAATAGTCACAAGGGGGAGAAAATCAATAAAGTGCAGCTTTCTCATAAAGATGTAACAGATACTCATAATTCAAAACTGAGTTACCTTTTACTAAAGCTAAGAGAAAAAAAAATCAAATGGTGAAAGTCCAGATTTATAATTTTTTTAGACTTATACTGTCTATGTTAAAACATAATAATAAACAAAGTTAATGTTTAATCTGTAGAGCTGTCATGTTTTAGATTTACACCAGTCTCAAATAGAAAGAATTCTTTCAAGTAGACTAAACAAAATAAAAACTAAGAGTGCAACAGACGATCAGCCATTTTAAGCTTTTTTAAAATTATTTCAGAAAGCCATTTTCAAAGACAGAGAAATAATTATCTTAAAAATATGGCAGATACTTAAAATTTTAAACAGAAACCACATTTTACCAGAACTTAAGTAAAAAAAACATGTAAGATCTACCATTAAACTGTAGACTGTAGCAAATTACCATTTAAGTTTAAACTGTCGAAGGCAGTTTTTAATCATTGAAACCATTAGACTGTAATATACTATTGACTTTATTCACTAGGCAAATAAAATCTATCATTAAGCTATGGAAAACTGTCATTTTCTATCGAGGGCAATTTTTAATGCACATAACTGTTAGACTATATTGAAACTATCGAACTTGCATTTAGATCATCAAAAAGCTTTTTTCGACTGAAGTGAACCATTTGAGGGATCCACCAGATAAGATTATTCTGAGACGACCAGGAAATAATAACTCAGGTCTGAATTTAGCATGATACAAATCACTCATCACTGAATTAAATGCCAGTCTCTGACGCATTACCTTTGGACTATAATCTTCTACCAATCGAAATCTGTGATTTCCATATACCATAATTCTTTCCTGACAGGCAAGTCAAATTATCTGTTCCTTAATATGAACGTAATGAAATCATAAAATGATATGCTTCAGTTTGGAATCCGATGCCCATTTCATTCTCAGGATCCTATGCGTGCAATCTATAATCGGTAACTTTGAGAACGTTTCTGAGCCAAACACCTTCCTTAAAAATTGAGAGAAAAATTCAGTGGGGTTTTACAATATCTTCAGGCAGGCCAATTATTCTATTATTTTGTCTGCGACTTCAACCTTCCAGATCAATCATCTTAATTTTCTGTTGCTCCAATGTTTGAATAGCCGAATACAGTTTCCTTTCCAGCGTCTCGACTCTGGATTCCATCTTCTTGTCTGCTTCCTCAAGTTCAGAGGTACATTCCTGTAACTCCTTGGTCTCCCGTTTAAGTGTTTCCATTGGATTATTAATCATACACGGCGTCGATTTTTTCTTCCAATTTCAAAAATCTGCTCGATTTTCTCGTTCAATAATTTCAAAATTTTTGTTTCCAGTTTCAGATTCTTTTGGTTGATTTTTTAATTTTGATATTGCATCCAGGGTAAGCTCACCCTCTCCACAGCTTTCAACTAGTTTCTTTTGTCCTCCGATACTCATTTTCTCTAAATAAGGATCAGATTTTAAGCAAATAAAAATGTTATATGCTTTAGTATAAGTAAGTAATAAAAGAGTGGTAAAAGACTGAAAAGTTTAGGAGCAAGTTTCAACTCAGCTCACTCCATCAGTCGCCACCTAGAGACCTCTCCAATAGCATTTAAACCCCAAACCACTGGTCATTGCTGAAAGATTTAAATTTCACAGATGGAATTGAAGCAAAAATGAAAGCATTTCTGAATATTGTGCTAAATTGCACAAATGATCAGAACATTGTCAATTTGGAGCAGATATATTGGACGCATTGAAAGACAGGTTAGTGTGTGGTATGCACTGTGAAACCACACAGAAGAAGCTCCTGTGTGAAACAGACCTCACATTAAAAAGACACCAGACATCTCAATATCATTAGAAACACCCGCACAAGGTGCTTCAGAGATAACAACCAAAATCTCTGGAATATGCTAAGAATAAAATGTCACTGAGCAGAAAGGAAGGAAAGAAATGTTACCGTTGTGGGAACATGTGACATGGTTTAAGACAAGGAATGGAGGAATGCAGTGTGGCAAACAGGGCCACACTGGCAGAGCATGCAAAGCTAGTGAACAACAGAAAAAGGACAAAATACAGAGAAACAAGAAACCCCAGAAAGGAAAACACGACAATATACACAAAATGAAAGAAGGCAGTTCTGATGAAAACGACTCGGTCTCAGTGAATTGTCTTGTCTGCAACTTCACAGCGTGAAGGAGACAGATGATCGAAGAGTAATATGGATCATTCCACAATTGGCCAGCGTGAGACTGAAAATGGAGTTGGACACTGGCTCAGCTCTAACAATGATCTCTGTACAGGATTACAAATGACTGTTTTCTCACATACCTCTGAAACGAACTAAACTACTGCTAAAGACTTACACAGGATAGAAAGTGCATCCGAAAGGTAAAATTAAAGTGACAGTGACCCACGGAGACAAAACACAGCAGCTGAACCTCTATGTACTGAAAAATGGAGGACCACCATTGCTGGCTGAGGAAAATCCAGTTGGACTGGCACACCAGCAAGGCACTTGATGTGTCAACAAAGGAGGGCAGCTCGGCGGGGATGATGTCCTCAGCTCTCCTCTCAACCATTGTCGACTATAACAACAATGAGGAGGAGCTAGACAGTGTCAACAATGAGGACGAACGCAGTATCTGTGGCCGCGACTTGGATGAAGATACAAAGGATGCAAGGGAAACAGATATTGCCAGTGAGCAGGATGATGAAGACTACCTGGAAGTAAAAGAGCAGATGTACCAGGAGAAATTGACATCTCTCAAAAGACAGTGACAGCAGTTATAGGAAGGCTCCTTGCAGGAGTATCAGAAAAGGATGAAGAAACTAGATCAACAATACAAGGACAGAATTCAAAATGACTGGTGACAGAATCAGTGGAAAGGAATTATATTAAAGAGAAGAAAGCAGCAGTGAAGGAACTTGAAGATAAAAAGATTGAGTTAGAAGAGAAGAAAAAGATGATTCGGGATGAGAGGCTAACAGTAAAACTCACAGGAGATTCTATGGAGGTAAAGCCAAAAACAACTAGGAAACTAAGGAGGAGACCTAATGACCCTGTTCTAATTACAGAAGACCAGTACTTCTGTCTTCTCCTGAGCATCTTCTTGCTTTATCACCAGCACAAAGATATGAAGCATGAATAGATGGAAAGTTATATAATGATAAAAGATGATACAAAGGGAAGGCTGTCTATTTGGAATTTAAGGAAAATATGATTTGCTGTGTAATTAGCTCAGTTGGAACAAATGAGATATGAGTAAGGAAGACAAGTGATAGCACAAAGATGTGTATGTATCTAGGACAGCTGCACAGAGGAGGTGATCTGCTGCCTAGAACTCTTAGTAAGTTGGAGGCGCCCAGATTTTTAACTTGAGCTATAATGGGTCTTAGAACAAAAGTAAAAAAAAGGCTTGTTATAATTTGA
The DNA here is from genome assembly GCF_030144855.1 of Hypanus sabinus. Taxonomy (NCBI): domain Eukaryota; kingdom Metazoa; phylum Chordata; class Chondrichthyes; order Myliobatiformes; family Dasyatidae; genus Hypanus; species Hypanus sabinus. Next base: position 233,729 of record NW_026779012.1, read on the forward strand.
TATTATTTTGTTACTTTATTATAAACTGATATTATTAAGTTACTAAGTAAACAAATGGTAGACATCTGTATGTTAAGGGTAAACATTTTTATTTAGCATAGTGCTCCAGTAAAAAAACACAGTTGATACACTATTAAAATAAAAAGGAGTGTACTGTATAGCCTACAGTATAATAATGGACTACATTTTGTTTTATTAACATGTTGTTGAATTTGCTATTAGGCGGATATTGAGCATGTGCTATTAGGTGAGTATTAATCTATACGTGTGTGTTCAGAGTTCAGATTCTGCTAGTAAAGAACCATAAAACTTAGCTTCTGTCTCCAACAATTTTATGAATAGTATTGTTGTGTAACCAGGCATATACACAACAAAAATCAATCCTATAGGCTTTGCAAATGCAATGATTTGCTACCACTGCAAATGCTCTGGTGCATGTTGACAAACAATCCTGTGAAATCAAGCCAGCCTAAATTGTAGGTTATCTTTGAACCACATAACCTATGCTTGAGCTTCCTTACAGGTTTATGAATGGTATTAATCTGGTATTTATTCAATAGCCTGATAATACATGCAGACACCATAGAAATATGGCAAAGACAGGCAGTAGTGAGGTGTTCCACCTCTTTGTTAGGTTTCTTGGTTTTTCTGTCATCCCTTTTACTTTGCAAGCCATTCTGTAGGAACGTTGTACATAATCATCTTATTTCTTCAGGGGGATTCTCCGGGTCTAAAATATTTTTTGAAATCTTAATCAAATGAGAAGAAAAAATGTTCTGCATTGGGAATGTGATGGAGGGCTTCAGATAAATGCCATGTCCATTGCTACAGTCCAGTTTCCATCATATTAGAATGTCGAGGAATGGGAGATGACCATTCTTCTCCATCTTCAACATAAATTGAATGTTTGGATGTATACCGTTCTGATAGACATGGAATTGTTGGAGTGTCTGGAGTCCATAGGGCCACATGACGAAGGTGCCATCAACCTACCTGAAGAAGCATTTAGAATAAATGTAACCCCCTGGGTCACCTCAGGCTCACTCAGCTCGTTTCGTCTAGGGGGAGCAGCCTTCGGCCCCGCCAGACTGAGTAATCAGCTGGTGTGGATGCTGTGTGATGTCCCCGCCTCACCCAAAAACAGACAGTACACCATGTGATTAAATGAGTACGATTTATAAAGGTTACTATAACTAAGTGATTAATAACGATACAGTATATATGAAGAGAAAAAAATAAAGAAAACGCGCCAAACTTATCAAAGTCCAAACCACTTCATGCACAACCGTTGGAGCTCAATTTCTGAAGTCTTCTGGCCACCATTCGATCCCCTCCGAACTCCTCGACTCGCAGCTCAGGACCCTCCGAGTGGTCAACCAAGCACATCTAGCTTCATCCCCCCTCCTTGGAGTACCTCCCAGCCTCGGACCCCTGGGTCCGATCCTCATCCCGCTTACAGCATTGCGTCCTCTCTCTCGACCCCCTTGCGCCGATCTCCCCAAAAGCCCGTCAACAAAAGCTTACAGACTCAGAAGAAAGAACATTAACCCCCATTTGGTTTACAAAGGAATACAATTCTCCCAGCACTCTCTCGCAACAAAGAAACATTCCTGCTTTTAACAAAACAAAGAAGCGCTTTTGATTACATACACAGTAACAAAGAAAAAGAAGAAGAAACCCCCCTTTTCATAAGGTTGATGAACTCAGAGCTCTCTCGTCAAAGCCCTCCATGCAGAATTAGCAATAGCTGGGGACAGTGGTGATCCCATGACCACCCAGTCGGTTTATTCATAGTAGCTCCCCTTACAGAGGAGTATGTTGATGTAAGGGTGTGTTCAAAAAGGTCAATGGTACCTTTATCAAACCTTGACCATAGGAGACCAGGTTGTCCTTAATGGAAACTCTCATGAACAGGGACACTATGTCAGAACTATTTTTGCCTCCAGGGTCAGTTGGATGTTGGTTATCATTTTAATGAATTTGGTCAAATTCACAATATTATGCTCACAGTCCCCAACAAAGGGAGACAGTATGGTCATTAAATGCTTAGTGAGGTAGTAAGTCAGAGAATCTATTTTGCACTTACGATAGGCCTCAAGGGTATCTTAGGGACCCCATAAAGTCTTAGAGGTACCAGTGCCTGTGGCTGTAATGTCTGCTGGCAGTCCATATTTCTTCAGTATAGTAGAGGTTATCCTGTACCAATCTGCTGTAGGCGGTATCATGCAGAATCTGTTGGACTTTCCTGTGGTCTTTGGATGATGTGATGACTCTAATGGTGGAGCATACTCAATGGGCTGAATGGCCTAATTCTGTTCCTATGTCTTATGGATATCAGGACTGTTGCACTGTCTGTTTGTAAAATCATGATGACTGGGTTTTACCTGAGGATCAGTCCTTTTGTAATATGTTCAGGGAGTTGGGAGCTATGTTAAAGAGCAGGACCTTCAGGGCTGTGAGCTCAGGATTGTTACCATATACTAGTGAGGCCAGATACAGGAAGAACATAGTTTAACACATGGCTAAGAAGCTAGTGTAAGAGGGAACTTCAGATTTTTGCTCATGGGGCTCTATTCAAGCGGAAGTTGGACCTGTATAGAAGAGATGATTTGCACCTGAACTGGAAGGGGACTAATATTATAGTGGCAAGATTTGCTAGTTCTACATTGGGGCAGGGAGGAGGTTTTTAAACTAGAGTTGTGTAAGGTGGAAACCAGAGGGCCAGAACACTTCGTGGAGACAGATGTTGATAGACTGGCAAAGTCAGGAATCAAAAGATTGAGCATTGTGCAACTAATGTCCTGAACTGTGCATAGTATTAGAACTAGCTCAATATTCAGGGGTTCCATTGTTTCAGATGTGACAGAGTGGGAGGGATTAAAGGAAGAGGGGTGTGTTACTCGTCAGGGAAAATGTCAGGATAGGCTGTAGAACTTGTCTAGTGAAGCATTATGGATGGAACTGAGAAATATGCATGTTATGACCATGTTAATGGGGCTACATTACAGACCATTGCAGAGAGATTATGGATGGTTAAAAGAAACATCAGGTTATAATAGTAGGTGATTCTAACTTTCCACATATTGACTGGGACTCCCATACTGTAAAAGCACTTCATGGGGTAGAGTTTGCCAAATGAGTTCAGGAAAGTTTCCTTAATCAGTATGTAGGAGTCCCAATGAAAGAGCATATAATACTGGATCTGCTGTTAGGGAAAGAGACAGGGCAGGTGACACAAGTTTGTATTGGGGAACACTTTGCATCCAGTGACCACAATGTTATTAGTTTCAAAGTAAATATGGATAAGACATCTATTAATAGGCACAAGACATCTATTGGTGACTCTGCATTTGGATAGGGGCACAGTGAAGGTGTAGACACAGGTGTTGAAGTGTCACTGGTGTAAAACAGTTTACTAGGAGAATTGAGAATCTTACCTTAGAAGGAGCAAGGTTGGTTTTGAAAACTTTAACTGGTGAGAATGTTTCATTGAAAGGAGTAGTACACTTTACAGTGGAGATTAACAAACAGAGAAAGAAACTTCCAAAATGTATTGCTGAAGATAGTTATCTAGGCCTTCTTGGCTGCTTAAGGTTGGAGCAGCACAAACTCAATTGACAAAGTGCCTTTTGATTTGCAGTGCACTGGTCTACAAGAGGTATTACAGAAACACCCAGGTATATGCAGGTATATTCAATGCAAAGCTGGGCAATATAAATGGAACCGCTTTTAATCCCTGAAGGCAAGACCATTCCATATGCCTTCAAACAAAAGATAAAGGCTTAATTGGAAAATTTGATCCAGAGTAAATTGTTAGAACTAGTGTGAGAGCAAGTAAATGGACAACTCCCATGAATCTTGCCTAAAACTGACTGCATCTTTAATGCTTTGTAGAGGCTTCAAGGTATCCACTGATTCAGTTTTTTTTTACTGGTTGAACAACATCCTCCACTCCTTAATGATGAATTACAGATTACTGGGGATAATAAGTATTATAAACATATAATAATTACAACATGGAGACAGGTCATTACAGCCCTTCTAGTCTGTGCTGAACGCTCACTCTCACCTAGTCCCACTGACCCGCACTCAGCCCATAACCCTCCATTCCTGTCCTGACCATATACCTATCCAATTTTACTTTAAATGACAATACCAAACCTGCCTCTACCACTTCTACTGGAAGATCATTCCACCCAGCTACCACTCTCTGAGTAAAGAAATTCCCCCTCATGTTACCCTTAAACTTTTGCCCCCAACTCAACTCATGTCCTCTTGTTTGAATCTCCCCTACTCTCAATGGAAAAAGCCTATCCATGTCAACTCTATCTATCCCCCTCATAATTTTAAATACCTCTATCAAGTCCCCCCTCAACCTTCTACACTCCAAAGAATAAAGACCTAACTTGTTTGATCTTTCCCTGTAACTTAGGTGCTGAAACCCAGGTAACATTCTAGTAAATCTTCTCTGTATTCTCTCTATTTTACTGACAGTTTTCCTAAAATTCGGTGACCAGAACTGTACACAATACTCCAAATTTGGCCTTACCAATGCCTTGTACAATTTTAACATTACATCCCAACTATACTCAATGCTCTGATTTATAAAGGCCAGCATACCAAAAGCTTTCTTCACCACCCTATCCACATGAGATTCCACCTTCAGGGAACTATGCACCATTATTCCTAGATCACTCTGTTCTTCTGCATTCTTCAATGCCCAACCATTTACCATGTATGTCCTATTTGGATTATTCCTACCAAAATGTAGCACCTCACACTTATCAGCATTAAACTCCATCTGCCATCTTTCAGCCCACTCTTCTAACTGGCCTAAATCTCTCTGCAAGCTTTGAAAACCTACTTCATTATCCACAATGCCACCTACCTTAGTATCATCTGAATACTTATTAATCCAATTTACCACCCCATCATCCAGATCATTAATGTATATGACAAACAACTTCGGACCCAGTACAGATCCCTGAGGCACACCACTTGTCACCGGTCTCCAACCTGACAAACAGTTATCCACCACTACTCTCTGGCATCTCCCATCCAGCCACTGTTGAATCCATTTTACTACTTCCATATTAATACCTAACAATTGAACTTTCCTAACTAACCTTCCGTGTGGAACCTTGTCAAAGGCCTTACTGAAGTCCATATAGACAACATCCACTGCTTTACCCTCATCAACTTTCCTCATAACCTCTTCAAAACATTTAATAATATTTGACAAACATGACTTTCCACGCACAAATCCATGCTAACTGTTCCTAATCAGACCCTGTCTATCCAGGTAATTATATATACCATCTCTAAGAATACTTTCCAATAATTTACCCACCACTGACGTCAAACTTACAGGCTTATAATTGCTAGGTTTACTCTTAGAACCTTTTTTAAACAATGGAACAACATGAGCAAGACTCCAATCCTCCGGCACAATCCCCATTTTTAATGACAGTTGAAATATTTCTGTCAGAGCCCCTGCTATTTCTACACCAATTTCCCTCAAGGTTCTAGGGAATATCCTGCCAGGATCCAGAAGTTTATCCACTTTTATATTCCTTAAAAGCGCCAGTACTTCCTCCTCTTTAATCATCATAGTTTCCATAACTTCCCTATTTGTTTCCCTTACCTTACACAATTCAATATCCTTCTCCTTAGTGAATACTGAAGAAAAGAAATTGTACAAAATCTCCCCCATTTCTTTTGGCTCCACACATAGCTGTCCACTCTGATTCTCTAAGGGACCAATTTTATCCCTTACTATCCTTTAGCTATTAATATAACTGTAGAAATCCTTTAGATTTATTTTCACCTTATTTGCTAAAGCAACCTTGTATCTGCTTTTAGCTTTTCTACTTCCTTTCTACATTCTTTATATTCCACGAGCACCTCATTTACTCCATGCTGCCTATATTCATTGTAGATCTATAGAATTATATTTATTAGTACCTACAATACTTGAATGCTGCACTACAAATTCTCAAGTAAAGTGGACTAAGGGTTCAGAATAACAAATATAAGTTCTTCTGAATTTTGATTGAACATTTCAGCCATGAGATTAATAACAGGGCTTCACAAGGTACAAAGACTGAAGGCAATCATAGAAGACTGTCAGCATAGAATATCTCAAGATTTTCCTTAGCATCACTAACATAGTGTATTAAGTTTGTCTCTAACCTAGTTAGCATGCTGAAACCACTTCATGAGTTTTTAAATAAATTAATACACAGACAGTGGACTGATTGCTGTTAAGAGGCTTTTGAAAAGGTCTGAAGCAACATTCATTTCAACTAGTCATTGCCCATATTGTTGGTCAATGATGCAACACCCTATGACATGAGGTTGTAGGCAATGTAATCGAGTATCTGTTGGACTTTCCTGTGGTCTTTGGATGATGTGCTGACTGTAATGGTGGAGCATAATCCTTTTGTCTTATGGATATCAGGACTCATGCATTGTATTAAAGAAAGTCCAAAGTAACCATTCACATTTGTCCGCAAGAAGTACGGGGTTTTGGGAGATTATTTTCATTTGGAGAACATCTAAGTTTTATTTGCACTGCCCGTTTAAATAGATTCATACAAGAGAGATTTCTCATCCCAACATATCCATGCTGACTATCAGTTTGTGGAAATCAAATCTGGAAAAATTCACTCAAAGACTGTGTAAGTACAAAGTCTTTATTCAAAGCCACTGGGACACCTTGGTCAGTCACACAAACAGGAATAATCTTGACTGTTACTGCTCGGTCCACCAACTGTTCCTCTTACAGAATAGATATAGTTGCTTGCATACACCCAAACAGAACAAGGTGGAGCTGGTCTTATCCAAGTCCACGACAGCACAAAGAAACAAGGACCTTGAAGCACAAACTATTTAACTGCAAAAAGAAATATTGCTCAGCATTGAAAAGCAAGATTAGCACATCTGTTGATCATCAGTGGTTTCTTGCAGAAAAACAGGCTGCTATGTTTAGCTGACTGTGTTACCCTTTACATACTTTATCATTCCCTCCTTTTGATCATTATATGATCAACATAGCAATAATTTTTACAGAGAAAGCAACCAAGTACAGCATTATCAGTGGGTAAAAACAGCGTACAACAGTAATTATAACAATGATAACGACAACTATTAGGCCATAATGCAATATCATGCTCCGCATGTTACCAAACAAGCCTTCAAATGACCACCATTTAGACCCCTCAGTGAACCTGTGTAAATCCTGCCCTACTTTCTTAATGTTGTTGATCTACTTGGCAATGTGCTCAGAGCAGGATGTGATGTTAGTAGACTCATCAGGGATATAGGTGCAGCATTCTGTGTCACTAATAGCACAGGTTCCCTTTGCTCAGCTAGGATAAAATCTAAAGCCATACAAATCTGTAGGCCTGTTTGTCGGACAGCTGACATTTCCGTGATCACCTCAGCCACCTGAGTCTGGGTGCCTAACAGAGTACTAGCAGTTTCATTTGCCAATTCCTCCAGGGCAGCTGACAACTTAATGATTTCTCAGGAGTTTATGCCTGGCCATGCCATCAGATGGGAAGGTAATCATCCAGAACCTCTCTGATTCTGTGATTCCCCGTTTCTGCCTCTGAAAGAACTACCATCGACATACAAGGTTATGTCAGGGTCCTGTAGGGGTTTGTCCGTGAGGTCCTTGTGGGCTGTAGTGAGGAATTGATTTCACAGTACATAATCGTGTTTAGAATTGACTGTAACCTGGGATGGTGACATTAGGAAAGTGGATGAGTTTAAAGTGAAGTCATGACAAAATGTCAGGAGCAGGTTTCTCAATAAGGGTGTCTCATAGTGATTTTGTCGTGCCTGAGAGAGGTGCTGTGTCTGTCCAGAGGTCAAAAACTCTACCACCGAGTGGGAAGAGAGCACATTTACAGGCTGATGTAGGGTAATATAAGAAGCCACAGCTACCAGGAGATATACAGCCTTCCCTGAAGCTCCACCCATAGGAACCGTGTCTGTTGGTATGTTCGTTCGAACCCCGAGAAGTTAACGGTGGATTTTGCTGGATTCCTCTTTCGGATCGCTACTTACAACGGGCAACATTTTCAAGAGTGAGGTATTACGTACCCCATGGGTATCTTGTGACTGTCACATGACCATGATATAATTGAATATCTGGTGAACATGATGTAATGGTCTTGTGATGGTGGGGTGATGTAATTTCCTGCCATGGTGAGGCCACATGATGCAATTTTCCTGCCAGTGAGAGGTCATGTGATGGCCTGTTTCAACAGGTATAAAAGGGGAAAGCCTTGCTGTGATGCAGGTCAGTTCGTTGTTTAATTTCTCAGTGATTCTGTTATGCTGCATGTTCACCTCATGACGCAGTTTTGTTTTAAAGTGGAATTTTACTTTCTGCCTTAAGTCTAAAAGTTTATTGCAGCAGTCTCGCCAAATGTTGTCAGTTTTGGTTTCTACCTTTGCAATTCAGTTGACAGTGAAGAATTTACTGAAGTACAGAAAACCCGAAGAATTGAGTAAAGTTGGTGTCGTCAGTGGTAATACAGGGTTGACTTTATTTAATCTTTGTTCAAGGAATTGGTAACCTGCATCCGAGCATTGTGAAAGCAGAAAGAGCTGGGTGCAGCTTTAATCATCAAGACAAGGTCAGTTCCTTTTGGCCATTTTCATTTCCTTTGTCATAAATCCTTCCGGCAAGACATATTTTGGCTGAGATCAGCAGTAACATCATGTTGCTGCAAAATTCGTTACTTCAGGGAAGTCTCTCCTTATTGACTGTATAAATCATTGGACTCACATTCATTGCTTTAAGAACTGTGTTCGCATTTATTGGTTTAAGAATTGTTCAAGTTGCCATAAAGCAGTTAAATTCCATTTCAGTTAGTCATTTGTTTACTTTTCATGTGTTGTTGAGCTGAGTTTAAATAAATGTTTTATTTGTTTATAAAAAACCTGTCTCAAATCTATATTCATTGTTGCTGTATCATAACAACTGGGGGCTCGTGGGATCTGAATCCATTTTTGTGCTTCAATGCTTGGTTAATTATCAGTCTGTTTTAAAAAAGGGATTACCTGATTCTTTTGTTTGATTGGCTTGTGGGTGGTATTCAGCAACAATGAATATTGACAACTTACTGGCATTGCCAGATCCATGGTTAGCAAAGGCAAAAAAGAGTGATGTATCTGAGATTGCTAGCAGGTTGGAACTTAAAGGTATTTTGAAGGTTGCAACAAAGCCTGTAATTCAGAGAAAAAACACAGGACACTATATAGATTTGGGTGATTTTGATTGTTACATATCCCGTAAATGGATATCTTACCAGCAGAGAGGTCCGTTGGAGTCTGATGGCACTATTTTCGAATGGTTTTATTCATAAAGGGGGGCACAAAAGTAAGCTTAATACAAACAATCAGAACATATACATCCTCAAAACTCAATCTAAAGCGCGGGTATAGCAATAATCATCATTAAGAAATAATCTCGACTGTTGTCTAGGGGATAATATATTGTCCGTTGGAAATATAAAAGTCACTCAGAAGTCTACAGGCTTCAGTCTTTTTGGGGAATCGCTGGGTTTCACGTGTTTCAGAGAGAGTGAGGAGAAACGGAAAAACTTGCCTGGGTCTTTGATGAAGCAACTCCGTTGAATCAGGGGAGCATTGTTTCCCTGTTATTAGTTCGAAGTCCTTCTCGATATCATCAGCCACCCGCTCCCCAGGCAAAGGAGTTACGGAGCGCACGTGGCTTTTGAATGGCTTCCAGCTATCACGGGAGCGTTGAGCGATCGAGTCCTTCTGAGTCGCTGGGGTACCGTCTTCTGCAGTCCCCTTTTATCTTGACTTGCAGAGTTGTAGATGTCCATCAAAGTAGGGTGATGCAATCCCCACCCCCACATTGCCCGAGGGTGTCCCATATCCGTGGTAGCTGTCACGTAGCAGGGACATGCCCTCAGCACAGGTGTCTCTAAGAGCAATGGCCAAAACCGTAACATTGTCTGTCATTTGCCTGGGTCCGAGACCCCAATTAATAGTGCTCTTGCGATTCTCCGGAAGGAGGGGGCTGCTCCCGCCCCTTCGGCCCCTCAGATCTGTGGTACATTCATAACACCTCCCCTCTAAAAAAAACGTTTTTTACCAGCGGTTAAAAACGAGTTGTACAGAGTCTTACAGGATTTTTAATCTAACACAATACCCAAGCTTTTTCTTTTAATTACAGAGCCATACAGTTATACACTTAGTTCAGCATCGAGATAAACAATCCGCTAGCACATTATCACTCCCCTTAATGTGCTGTATCTTAATATCGAATTCCTGCAGCATCAGACTCCAGCTCAATAACCTCCGGTTTTTATTTTCCATATTGGCCAGGAATACCAACGGGTTGTGATCGGTATAGACCACTAGGGGTTTTTGCGCGGGACAAATGTATACTTCGAAATGTTGTATCGCCAACACAAGTGCCAACAATTCCTTTTCCTTTCCTTTCCTCTGGTGTACATTGAACTTCCGAGAGAAATATGCTACCGGGTGCTCCACTCCATCCCCTGCTTGCTGTAAGAGGACCGCTCCTGCAGCCTCATCACTGGCGTCCGTTGCCAAGGAGAAGGGTGCTAACAAATTGGGTGCTTTTAACACCTGGTGATGGCACAATACGGCTTTTAACTTTACAAAAGCATTCTGACAAGAGGGACCCCACTCAAATTTTTCCTCCTTCCGTAGGAGTTTTGTAAGGGGGAGTGCAATGTCCACGAAATTTTTACAGAATTTCCGATAGTATCCCACCATGCCCAAAAACCTCCTCAGGGCCCTTTTATTGTAGGGTACAGGAACCTCAGAAATAGCCTGTACCTTCGCCTGCACAGGAGCCAACAGTCCCTCTCCCACCACATACCCCAAATAGGTGATAGTGGCATGACCAAATTCACTCTTGGCAAGGTTTACTGTAAGGTGAGCTGCCGACATTCGGGTAAACAGACTTTCCACAGCCTCCAGGTGCTCCCTCCAGGTGTCACTCCAAACTATCACGTCTTCAAGATAAGCCTTAGTGTGGGTTAACTCTTTTATCACAGCGTCTATCATCCGCTGGAATGTCCCTGGTGCATTTTTCATCCCAAATGGCATAACGCTTTACTCGTACAACCCGGATGGGGTGACAAAGGTGGAAATCTCTCGAGCCCTGTCCGTTAAAGGAACGTACCAGTATCCCTTTAACAAGTCAACTTTTGAGATGTACCTCGCCTTCCCCACTTGGTCAATGCAATTATCCACCCGGGGAATAGGGTAAGCATCTGTCTGGGTGACTGTGTTGACCTTCCGGTAATCGGTACAGAATCTTACGGTACCGTCCGGTTTTGGGACAACCACGCAAGGAGAAGCCCACGCGGAAGAGGATTCGCGGATTATCCCAGCAGCTAGCATATGTTCAATCTCCTTTCCTACTAGCTGGCTCTTTTCGGAATTCATACGATAATGTGCCTGTTTTATGGGCTGGGTTGAGGTAACTATCACATCATGTTGCGTCCCACTACACCTTCGGGGAACATCTGGGCATAAGTCTGCATGCCGGTTAATGAGCTGTATTACCTGCTCCTGCTGTTCAGGCTTTAAGTGTCTAACTTTATCCGCAAGGCTTGCCAATACCATAGAGTTCTCCAATCTGGTGGGGACTATACCTATCTTTTCAAACCGCCCTGGTCCCTCCTGACCATCCCCCCCACCTCATCGGTTTTAATGGCCGCACCGACCACCGCAGGGGTAGTGTCATGGTACCTTTTTACCATGTTCACGTGAACTAACTGGGTCGGCTTTCGCCGATCGGGGGTTTCAATCACGTAATTCAGCGAGTCTATTTTCTTACGCACTGTATATGGTCCTTGAAACCTCGCCTGAAGGGGATGGGTAACTACCGGAAATAGGACAAAAACCTTGTCGCCTACGTAAAACTCTCGTTCTCTCGCTCTTGGGTTATACCACTGGCTCATTTTTTCCTGGGAGTCTTTAAGGTTTTCCTTTGCCAAGGCGTGTACTTTATGCAGCCTCTCCCGGAATTTCAGAACATAGTCGATCACACTGACTTGAACGGTCGGGCTAGACCACTTTTCTCTCAGGAGGGTTAGAGGGCCCCTGGGCCTGTGACCGAAAATGAGCACAAACGGACTGAACCCCAGTGAGCACTGGACTGTATCCCTGACGGCAAATAACAGAAGGGGTAAAGCCTCATCCCAGTCTCGAACGTTCTCCTGACAATAAGTTTTAAGCATGGTCTTTAGTGTAGCGTGGAACCTTTCCAACGTCCCTTGGGATTCCGGGTGGTACGCGGAGGCTAGAATTTGTTTGACCCCTAGCTGGGTCATCATCTGCCGAAATGCGTTAGGTGTGAAGGTACTCCCCTGATCCGATTGTATCTCCTTAGGCAGCCCACTGTGGTAAAGAATTTGATGAGGGCCCTCACCACCACAGCGGTGCTAATATTACCCAGAGGCACAGCCTCTGGAAGTCGTGTAGCGGCACACATCATGGTCATGATATACTGCCGCCCCCTCGCAGTTTTAGGTAGGGGTCCCACAAAATCCACAATGATTCGGGAGAAAGGCTCCTCGCACGCGGGGATGGGTCGGAGGGGTACCTTAGGGATAACTTGGTTCAGCTTACCCACCATTTGGCAGGTATGATACCTTTTACAATATTCAGTAATCTCTTTTCTCAGGTTTGGCCAATAGAATGCTCTTTGAACCCGATCCACTGTCTTTGTTATTCTCTGATGCCCACCTAACAGTCCCTTATGAGCTAAGTTCAGAATTTCGTCCCGATACGCTTTCGGGACTACTATCTGATGTACCACCGCCCAGTCCTCTTCGACCGACACCTTGGGGGGCCTCCACTTCCTCATCAACACACCCTCCTTCAGGTAGTAACCTTCGGGCTCGGTTTCAACCTTGGTCTCCGAAAGAACCAACTCTCTCAAGGCTATCAGCTCCTCGTCCCTTTCCTGTTCCTGTACAATCTCTCGTCTGGCTAAGGGCAGGTCTACCTCCCCCTGTTTACTCTCTCCCCCCTCCTTACTCTCCGGTTTACCTTCCTTGAACCCTTGCTGGTACAGAGTCGGTAAAAACGTGTCGGCCAAATCAAAACCGGCCAGATTTAGACTGACATGCTGCGAGTGACCGCACAGGTGGGGTATATCTTCAGATCTGAGGGAGGGGCCTCAATCCTCACAGGCTGGATTGTCAGCTTCACGGCTGCTCCCATTTTCCCTCCGGCTAGGTCATTCCCCAGAAGGACATCCACGCCTTCCCCCGGCAACTCCGGCAGGACCCCCAGCTCCACTGGTCCCGACACCAATTCACAATCTAGAAGGATCCTATGCAAGGGTACCACTTCGGTCCATTTTCCAATGCCTCTCAGGGCTACCTCTCCCGTCGGAGGTCCGAACTCTAGCACTTTACGGCTAATCAATGATAGCTCAGCTCCACGGTCTCTCCAGATCCGTACTGGAATTTGTGGGCCTCCTTCCTCCAGGGACACGGTTCCTATGGAACTAAAAGTCTCACACCCCTCCTGTACTCCATCTACAGGGGGCCCTCTCGCCGATTTTCCGATCGACGCGATACATCCTATAGGGATAGCTGCTTTCCCTTTTTTCTGGCTCCTTCCTCGGAGCGGGGCACTTAGATGCAATATGTCCCACCTTTCCACAATTAAAACAGGTCAAACCAGGAAATCTCTAGGTTTCTGGCCTGGTATCCTCACTTTTCCGGCTAGCTCCCGGCTGAGTTTCTACCTTAGCCGGCGGGCTTTCCCTACTGTTCCCACGGTCTCTCAGGTAACTTTTTGTCCAGGAAAACTTTGTCTTGTGAGTTAGGACATATTCATCTGCAAACCTAGCAAATTCTGTGACGGACCTAGTCGGCCTCTCGTTCAAATACATCCGGATCTCCTCCGGAACACAACTTTTAAATTCCTCAATCAAAAGTAACTCCCTGAGACGCCCATAATCCTCGTCCACCCTTTCTGCGGTGCACCAACGGTCCAAGAGCACCCCCTTCTCATGGGCTAGCTCGGTATACGTTTGATTCCACCCTTTCCTTAAATTTCTAAACCTTTGTCTATAGGCCTCAGGTACCAATTCGTAAGTCCGGAGAATTACCTTTTTTACCTCATCATGATTCTCCGCTAGTCCCTCCTCCAGGGACAACGCCGCATATGCTCGTTGGGCCTTCCCCTTTAACACACTTTGTAACAACGCCACCCACTGCTCTTTTGGCCACTTCTGATTTACTGCCACCTTTTCAAAAAGCAAGAAATAACTATCGACATCTGTTTCCTCGAACGGGGGCACCAATCTCAACTCCCTACTAACATTAAACCACTCCGCTTGGTCTAACCCTTGAACTCTTCGCTCGTTTCTCATCTTCTCAATTTCCCGGTCATGTTGCCTCCGTTTCTCTTTCTCGACTGCTTCTAGCTCCTTTAGGTGAATTTCATGCTGTCTTTGCCTCTCAGCTTGGTCCCGTGCCTCCTCTAGCTCTTTTAACTTAATTTCATGTTCCAGCCTTAATTTCTCCACCTCTAACTGAACCGTCCCACTCGATGGTACCTTTTCAGGGATATCTCCCAATACCTCAGCTTCAAACACCTTCTTCCCAATGTAATACTGGGTTATGGCCCTTCGCACCTCCCGGTTTTTCATGGATGACCTCACTTCTGCGAGGTTCAACCCCTTCGCCAAATTTAACAAGTCTGATTTGGTGGCCGCTTCACAGTCGGGTTTTTCATAAATTCACCCACGTCCATCTTTGCTGGTTTCCCGTCTGGCTACCCGCTTAACCAGATTCAAGTTTTTGACTACAAGCCCGATTCACTGGCCTCCCAATTTGGTTTCAAATCCCGGACGAGCCCCCAAGCTGTTACGTTTCCCATAACTGGATAACTCACCAGCAAAGATAGAGAGGTCCATTGGAGTCTGATGGCACTATTTTCGAATGTTTTTATTCATAAAGGGGGGGGGGCATAAAAGTAAGGTTAATACAAACAATCAGAACATATACATCGGCAAAACTCAATCTAAAGCGCGGGTATACCAATAATCATCATTAAGAAATAATCTCGACTGTTGTCTAGGGGATAATATATTGTCCGTTGGAAATATAAAAGTCACTCAGAAGTCTACAGGCTTCAGTCTTTTTGGGGAATCGCTGGGTTTTACGTGTTTCAGAGAGAGTGAGGAGAAACGGAAAACTTGCCTGGGTCTTTGACGAAGCAACTCCGTTGAATCAGGGGAACGTTGTTTTCCTGTTATTAGTTCAAAGTCCTTCTCGGTATCATCAGCCACCCGCTCCCCAGGCAAAGGAGTTATGGAGCGCACGTGGCTTTTGACTGGCTTCCAGCTATCACGGGAGCGTTGAGCAATCGAGTCCTTCTGGTGCGTCGCTGGGGTACCGTCTTCTGCAGTCCCCTTTTATCTTGACTTGCAGAGTTGTAGATGTCCATCAAAGTAGGGTGATGCAATCCCCACCCCCACATTGCCCGAGGGTGTCCCATATCCGTGGTAGCTGTCACGTAGCAGGGTCATGCCCTCAGCACAGGTGTCTCTAAGAGCAATGGCCAAAACCATTACATTGACTCTCATTTGCCTGGGTCCGAGACCCCAATTAATAGTGCTCTTGCGATTCTCCGGAAGGAGGGGGCTGCTCCCGCCCTTCGACCCCTCAGAGCTGTGGTACATTCATAACATGATGAAGCAGTTTAGATATGTTTCCAATAAGTACTCTAGAGATGCAGTTACAAATTGAACAAATAAAGTTAGAACAAAGTAAAGCGGACTTGGAACTATGTCAGTTAGAAGCTGAAACCAAACAGAGAGCATTTGAACTTGTGATGGCAGAATTAAGGTCCCGTTTTCAGTCCTCTGATTCTAGAAAAACGTTTGTTATTAATCAGGAAATAAAATTGGTTCCGCCATTTAGTGAAGCAGAAGTAGAGAAATATTTTCAACATTTTGAAACTAGTGCTCTGATTTCAGTGTGGCTGAAAGAAGGGAAAGCACAATAAGTTTATAAAGCTTTAACTGCTGAGCAAGCACTTGATTATGACATTGTGAAGCAGCATATATTAAAAGTGTATGAACTGGTTCCAGAAGCTTAAAGAGAATGATTCAGAAATCTGAAGAAATCCGTGGAAAAAACTTATGTGGAATTTGCCTACGATAAAGCTGTGTGTTTTGAGAGATGGGTTTCCTCTAAAAAAATGTAAATGGGGACTATAATAAATTGATTTTAATGGAGGACTTTAAAAGAAGCATCCCTGTTGAAGTAAGGACATACTTAAATGAGAGGGACAATGTTATATTGTGAAGTCTGCTAAATTATCTGATGTGAATCCATAAGAATAAGTTTCCTCAGGGTAGAACTTCTAAAAGGAAAAATAACACAGAGAGTCAAGGTAAACCAGAAATTAAATCAGAAGTTAGTGAGAAAGGTGAGGATGAAGGAAAACCTGTAAAGGAAAGACAATTTGGTTCCATTTGTGATTATTGTAAGAAATCTGGTCACATAATAGGTGTTTCTGATTGAAAAAGGAGAAGGAAGCTGTCCCAGATGCTTGTGTCTAACATACTGAAACACCTGTAAATTCACAGGGTTCGATGGACGCAAATGAAGCTTTGTTAGAGTCTGACCAAGTTAAGAGAGGATATGATAATTTTATAATGGAAGGATTTGTATCCTTGAAAGAGGAATCCACTCCGGTGCCAATAAAAATCCTTAGAAATACCAGAGCTTCTCAATCACTGATGCTAGACAGTGTGTTAAAGTTTAATGATGAGTCTGACACTGGTGAGGTAAACTACATACGTGGTGTTGGGAGTTCTCTTATGTCTGTACATTTGCAGAGAGTAAATTTAAGGTCAGGGTTAAAGTAGGACTACAATCTAGCTTACCCATGAATAACATTTATTTATTGTTAAGTAATGACTTGGCAAATGGACAATTTTTTCCTGGTGCATTTGACAATAAAGTCAGAGGAACCAGAAATGAATTCTAACACAGATTCCTCCTGTGTTGTAACTCAAGCTATGGCTAAAAAGTGTGATGCGCAGAATGAGGTTGTTACCCGTGACTGTTCAACTCAGGATTCGAATTCTGAGGATGTGTCAGAAACTTTCATACCTTCATTGCTTGAACAAGATTCTTGGAGTAAGTCTGACCATGAAGATTTGTCTCTGTCTAGAAAGGAGATGATAGCAGAGCAGAGTAGAGACCCTGAGATTATCGAATTAAAGGAACAAGCTCTTCAGGATAGTGAAATTGATAAGGTGCCAGTAGGATATTATTTTGAGAAAGGAGTGTTGATGAGGAAGTGGAGATCACCTACAATTCCTGCAAGTGATGAATGGAAGGCTGTTCACCAGATAGTAGTTACTAAAGTTTATCGGAATGAGATTTTAACTTTAGCCTATAATGTACCCTTGGGTAGACATCAAGGGATGAAGAAAACTGCGGACAAGGTTTTTAAACATTTTTACTGGCCTGGTTTGAGAAAAGATTTTGCAGAATGCATCATACTTGGCAAATTGTGGGTAGACCTAATCAAGTCACTCCAGTGTCCACAATACAACTTATCTCCACATTTGGTGAACCGTTTTCTTTTGTTTTGAAATTTATTTTGTTTATTGAAGTTCATCATCAAACAAACATTTCCATAAGATGTATTTCAGACATTGTACATATATATCATATAATCATATATATCACAAATCTCCACGAAGTATTTATCTGAGGTATACACTTATAGAAAAGAGTGGAAAGGAAAAACAAGCAAAAGGAAAGAACTATGTACAAGCAGGGAGTGATTTTTTTTTTACAACAGATTCATTAATTTGTGAGAATTAAGTCAGGCCTATGAGGCATTATGCAGTTAAACCATTTTTCCCAGTATGAATCAAATTGTTCCAGCTTATGATTAACAGATACTGTTATCTTCTCCATTTTGTAAATGTCCATTGTAATTTCCATCCATGTATTTAAAGTTGGGCTCTCCTGTGATAACCATTTCCTAGTAAGAGTCTTTTTACCAGCCACCAACATTCATTAATTTTTTATTTCTTTTCAGCCATTCTTGAGGTATATATCCAAAATATATGGTCTTACTCTCTAATGATATTTCACATTTGAAGATGTCTTGTAGGGCATTGTGTATCCCCCTCCAAAAGTTTTTTATAACAGGGCAGTCCCAAAAAATATGATAATGATTTGCATTTTGATTTCCACAATTTATCCAACAAACAGGGAGTTTACTATCATAATGGGATTTCTGAGAGGGTGTAATAAAATATCTTATCAAATTTTTCCATCCAAACTCCCTCCATTTCTGTGAACTGGTACACTTCCATTGATACCTCCATATTATTGTCCATTCTTCCTCAGATATAATTATCCCTCCTTCCTTCTCCCATTTTGTTTTAATGTATGAAGTCAGATGTGTTTTAAGATTTGACAACCCCTTATACATGCTTGAAATGATTCTACTACCATTATCTGAATTATATGCTTTTCTAAAGAGCTCTATCAAGCATGTACTTGCCGTGGTTACATTTTTAAGCGTATTCTCTTTAAGCATTTCAAAACTGAACAGTCTTCCTTCTTTCATTATGTTGCAAAGAACTGTAATTCCTTTACCTGTCCAGTCCTTAAATCTAGCATCCAATTTATTTGGTGTAAAATCTGAGTCATATGCACACCATTAAAGAATTGCAATATTTCCCTCTAGATTATATTCTTTTTTTAGTAGTTTTCAATATTTTAAGAGTCAACTTCACCCATGGGTTATCAATAGTATTTATGTACCTTTGCAGGTTTTTATCAGCTAGAACTGCTTGTATGGGGATGGGAAGTACCCGCTCCTCAATGTTTTTCCATTGAGCGTCATATGATGGGTTGCACCAACATATCACAGCTCTCAACTGTGCTGCAAAATAATAATCTCTAAGAGAAGGTAGGCCCCATCCCCCCTTTTCCTTTGCTAATTGCAAAGTTTTGAGATGAACTCTAAGCCTTTTATCCTGCCAAATATTCCTTGATAGCGTCTTGTTCCATTATTGAATTGATTTTGATTCATCTCTATTGGTAGGTCTGAAAGACACATAATATTTTGGGCAGTATATTTATTTTAATAGACTCAATCCTTGAATTGAGACTGAAAAAAGGAATCAGGTTCCATCTTGCCACATCTTCCTTAACTTTTTTATATAAAGGCTGATAATTACATTCTGATAATTTTGCCAAATCTTTTGGCATAATGATGCCCAAATATTTGAAAGACTCAATGTGCCATGCCTAGGGATATCTATTTTCAATTTCTCTTGGTGGGCTATAGTTATATGAAAATAATTGGGTTTTATCTATGTTGATCTTGTATCCTGATAATTGACCATATTGTTCAAAGGATTGCATCAATTTTGGTAAAGAATATGTTGGTTGCCCTAGATAGATCAAAATGTCATCCACATAACAAGCCAATTTATGCTCTGTCCCTTCAATAGTAATTCCCCTGATATCTTCATTTTGTCTGATGTATTGAGCTAATGGTTCCAGATATAACGCGAAGAGTAGTGGTGACCATGCACAACCCTGTCTCGTGCCCCTTTCTAGGGTAAGACTATTTGATAAATATCCATTGATTTTAATCCTAGCAGTAGGATTGTCATATAGTGTCTGTATAGTTTTAATAATTGTGTCTTGGAAACAAAATCTATGTAAAACTCTGTAAAGAAAATTCCAATTAACCAAATCAAATGCTTTTTCAGTATCCACGCTTATCACTATTGCTTCAATTTTATTTTTTTGTATATGATCCATAATGTGAAGTGTCCTTCGTATATTGTCTTGTGTCTGGCATTGTCATATAAAACTTGTCTGATTGTTACGTATCAGTATGGGTAGAAACTCCTCTAATCATTTGACCATGATGGAGGTAAGTAATCTATAATCTACATTAAAAACGGATATTGGTCTAAATAACCCACATTCCATTTTATCCTTGTCTTCTTTTGGTATAGCTGAGATTATCACTTCCTTCCAACTGGGTGGCATTTGTGCCTTTTTTAGAGCCCAGTTCAGTGTGGGGAGTAAAACAGGAATTAACTCACTTTTAAATTCTTTGTACCACTCTGCCATATACCCATCTGATCCTGGTGACTTGATTAATTTAAGCCTACTAATTGCAGCTTTTAATTCAACTTCAGTTATGTCAACAGTCATCGTTCTATTTTGTTCTTCACTTAAAGTGGGAAACTCTAGAGAATTCTGGAAGGTGTCAATTTGGGTTCTGCTTCCCCTTGGAACTTTGGAATATAGAGTTTTGTAAAACACTTCAAAAGCTTCTTGAATTTCAATTAGCTTATTTTTTATCATTTTCGTTCTTAGGTCCCTAATTCTAAGAATGGTAATTTCTGCTATCTTTTTTATCAGTTTCCACACCAGTATTTTCATAAATTTCAATCCACTTTCATAATGTCTCTTTTTCAGAAATATTAAGTTTTTCCTGATATCTTGCATAGCCAAACTATTAATTTCATTCCTGATTCTTTTAATTTCCCCTAATGTATCTTGTGCCAAAGTCAATTTGTGTTTTTCTCTAATTCCTTCACCTATTTTGTAATTCCTCTAATGTTTTATTCCTCATTTTTTTCCTATATGAAGATATCCCTATAATTTTCCCTCTTAAGACAGCCTTCAGAGTATCCCATAAAATGGGAGGAGAAACCTCTCCATTATCATTAAATTCTAAGTAGAGACCAATTTCTTTTTTAATTTGTTCCTTAAAATATGGATCATTGAGTAGACTTGAATTTAGTTTCCAAATAGTACTCTTTGGTTGTAGGTCAAAATCAACAGATAAATATATAGGTGCATGGCCACTTACATCTATTGTCCCAATTCCACAGGTGTTTATTTTGTCTTTGTCTTTTCCAAATGTTATGAAATAGTCTATTCTTATATATACAGAATGGGGAGCAGAATAATGAGTGTAATCCCTTCTGTCAGGAAAAGGTCCCTCCATATATCAATTAAACCAACATCCTCAAAAAATGTATTAACTTTCTTATGTGAAGATTCTATTGGAAGAGTCTAAGTTTGGTTGTAATTGTAAATTTCAGTCTCCCCACATATCAGGAGACCTTCAGTTTCCGTTACCATAATATCAGTAATTTTCTGAAAGAAACCAATTATCACTTCCCAGGGGTGCATAGATATTCAATAGAGTAACTGAATTGCCGTCTATATTCCCCCTTACCAGAATATATCTGCCCTCTTTATCTCCCCTTTTGGAATGGCAGGCTGTGACCAGTGGGGTACTGCAAGGTTCGGTGCTGGGACCGCAGCTGTTTACAATATACATTAATGATTTAGATGAAGGGATTAAAAGTACATTAGCAAATTTGCTGATGACACAAAGCTGGGTGGCAGTGTGAAATGTCAGGAGGATGTTATGAGAGTGCAGGGTGACTTGGACAGGTTGGGTGAGTGGGCAAATGTATGGCAGATGCAGTTTAATGTGGATGAATGTGAGGTTATCCACTTTGGTGGCAAGAACAGGAAGGCAGATTACTACCTAAATGGAGTCAAGTTAGGAAAAGGGGAAGTACAACGAGATCTAGGTGTTCTTGTACATCAGTCAATGAAAGCAAGCATGCAGTTACAGCAAGCAGTGAAGAAAGCTAATGGCATGCTGGCTTTTATAACAAGAGGAATTGAGTATAGGAGTAAAGAGGTCCTTCTGCAGCTGTACAGGGCCCTGGTGAGACCCTACCTGGAGTATTGTGTGCAGTTTTGGTCTCCAAATTTGAGGAAGGACATTCTTGCTATTGAGGGAGTGCAGCGTAGGTTCACAAAGTTAATTCTCGGAATGGCGGGACTGTCATATGTTGAAAGATTGGAGCGACAGGGCTTGTATACACTGGAATTTAGAAGGATGAGAGGGGATCTGATTGAAACATATAAGATTATTATGGGATTGGACACACTGGAGGCAGGAAGCATGTTCCCGCTGATGTGAGAGTCCAGAACTAGAGGCCACAGTTTAAGAATCAGGGGTAGGCCATTTACAACAGAAATGCGGAAAAACTTTTTCACCCAGAGAGTGGTGGATATGTGGAATGCTCTGACCCAGAAGGCAGTGGAGGCCAAGTCTCTGGAGAGAGTTAGATAGAGCTCTTATAGATAGCGGGGTCAAGGGATATGGGGAGAGGGCAGGAACGGGGTACTGATTGTGGATGATCAGCCATGATCACAGTGAATGGCGGTGCTGGCTCGAAGGGCCAAATGGCCTACTCCTGCATCTATTGTCTATTTCGAATACTTTTTCAAAATTTTGCTTACTTGAGATAAGAATAGCAACTCCTCTATGTCCTGATTTATATGAGGAGAAAAACAGATTAGTGAAGCCCATTCTCTTTAGTTTTTTATGCTCATTATCACTTAAATGAGTTTCCTGTAAATATACTACATAGGCTTGTTCTTTTTTCATTTAGGATAAAATCTCTTATGTTTGATTGGATTTAATAGCCCATTGACATTAAAAGAAATGAATTTTACCTTGTCCTTAGCCATCTGTATTTATCTGTATCATTGAAATTAGAATAAAACTTTATCGATCTACTCTCTGAACAAATAAGAACCAAGAAAGGCAAATAATAACAAAAATGGCAACGAACGTGTGATTCCAAGGCTGAGGTCTCTAGTAGATGACCCTGTGTTGAGCTAGAGGAAATGTCTAGCTGTGGGGGATAACCCCTCCTCCTTGTGAGTTGAGGGCCCCCATTGCAGTATTCATAAAAGTCAGTGAACGAATATATACGCATACATACACACAAACCCACACACACACACACACACACACACACACACACACACACACACACACACACACACACACATTCTCATTTTGTTGAGGAAAAAGGAGTAAGTGAGTGAATAAAGAATAACAACTAAGTAATATAAAATCCACATTGTAATAGCTATTTCTCGAGATAGGTATATCATCATCTACTTTTGCTTCTGTTTAGCTTCTCAAAATTTTTAAAGTTAGCCAAACCTTATAGCTCTTCTGAAAGGGGTGAGGACTGTCTTTGGGAAACTCCCAGTCTCTTCCTGATATATTTCTCTCGGCCTCCTCCCATCTCCTGTCTTCTCGATTCTCACACTATTTCCCAAGCTGAGCAGGATAATTCCTCAGTCAGACTTTCCCTCGGTTTGATCACGCTGACAGACAACCCTCTGGCCTTCATGTCTGTAGTCGCCTCTTCCATTGTCCGGTATAACTGCGTCCCATTGTCATAAAACACTCGAAGTTTAGCAGGGTACGGAGTTTGAAATGTAATCTTTTTTTTTGCATTAATACTCACTTTACTTCAGAGTATTCTTTACGTTTCTGCAGAACCACGGGGGTTAATCTTGGTCGAAATTTATTACTTTATCGTCTAAAAACACCCTCTTCTTACCCCAGGCCCTTTGTAAATCTCCACCTTGGTGCTGTACTGAAGGAATTTAATTATTATCAAGCGTGGCTTTCTATCCCGGGTAGGTTTGGGGACAAATCTGCAGTGTGCTCTTTCGACTTCCAGCTCCATAGCCGAAGGAAGATCCAGCGCATCCCGCAGTAACTTTCCAACAAACTCCGCTCCTTCGGCAACGTTGTAGATTCTGATATTTTTCCGCTGTAATCTTCCCTCCAGGTCAAGCAATTTACCTTCTTGGTGATGTAATATTTTTATTGTCTTACTCAGTACCTGTTCCATGTTTTGAATGTGATCTTCCACCTTCTCAATTCAAGTCTCTGCCACACTATTTTTTGATTAATGTTGGCGAGCTCTGACTTAATATCACGGAGCTGCTGCTCCATTTCTTTCTGGAACTCCCTTATCTCTTTCAGGATTTCGATCATATTCACTGCCTCACCTGAATGAGGCTCAGCGTCCGCCTCGCTAACACTCGGTTGGGTAGGAGAGCCATTGGCTGCACTCCTCTCGGACGCAGGCTCCGGAGTGCCACTTTTGTTATTTCCATTCTTTTCCCTCATTCTTGCCCCTCTTTTCAGTTCAAATATTTTTCAAAAAATATTATATTGTCGGGTTAACACGTTTTTCCGGAGGAACTAGTGACTTAAGCTGCTATTCTTGACGATGACGTCACCAGAAACTTCGGTGAACCATTTTCTAAAATTATTATAGATTCTGTAGGCCCATTATAAAAACAAAAACTGGCCATCAATACTTCCATCATGTGTACTGCGTCCAGGTTTCCAGAGGCAATACCACTTAGGAATATAACAGCTAAAAGAGTAACAAAGTCTCTTATAAAATTCTTTACTTATTTTGGGTTGCCTAAGGAAATACATTCTGATCAATGCAGTAACTGTATGTCTGGATTGTTTCAACAGATAGTTTATAAACTGGGAGCTAAGCAAATTACCTCATCTGCATACCATCCAGAATCGCAAGCAGCCTTGGAGAGGTTTCATTCTACCCTCAAGCCTATGATTAGGACATATTGTGAGGAAAATGAAACTGATTGGGATGAGGGCATATACTTACTTCTATTTGCAGTAAGGGAGTCGGTACAGGAATCATTAGGTTTTAGTCCATTTGAATGTATTTGGGCATAGAGTTAGAGGACCTTTGGCCTTATTAAAAGAACAATAGATTAATAAAGTGGTACACTAATTTGCTGGACTATGTTTTAAACTTTAAGGACAGATTACATAAAGCTTGTAGCTCATTTAAATTCAGCTCAGGAGAAAATGAAAACCTGATATGATAAAGAAGCTAGAATAAGGACATTTAAGCCTGGAGATAAGGTGTTGGTTCTTTTCCAGTGTAAACATATCCTTTACAAGCTAGATTTCATGGTCCTTATGAAATTGGGTCTAAAATCAATTATGTGGATTATGTGATAAAGATTCCAGATTGTAGAAGACAAACATAACTTTGCCATATAAATATGATAAAACCATATTGTGTTATGGTGCCTAACTCAAATGGTAGTATTCGGTTTTGTACGGACTACAGGAAGGTGAACGCTGTAACAAAAATAGATGCGTGTCCAACCTCTAGAGTGGATGATTGTGTGCACAAAGTTGGAAAAGCAAAGTTTCGTACAAAGATTGATTTGTTAAAAGAGTATTGGTGTGTTCCATTAACGGACAGAGGTAGAGAGATTTCTGCATTTGTAACCCCATCTGGGCTATATGAATACAATGTTTTTCCATTTGGGATGAAGAATGCCTCAGGTACTTTCCAGAAGACGATTAACTCTGTGATTCAGGAGTTAAAAGATAAAGGTTTGTATACTGACAATTTAGTTACAGGAAATAATACTTGGGAGGCACATATTACTGCAGTGGAGAAACTATTTGAAAGACTTTCAAAAGCTAACTTAACTATTAACTTAACTAAAAGTGAATTTGATCATGCCACTGTGACTTACCTTAGTTATGTTGTAGGTCTGGGCTTGGTTAAGGAAAATAATTAAGGAAATAAATCAAGCTCCAATTTAACAACAAAGGTTTGATGTTACAGGAGTATAGTATTTTGATAACTCATTTTAAAGGCAAAGATAATGCAATTGCAAATTGTCTATCTAGATGTTGAATGTACAATGTAATTTTTTTATGGAGTGATATTTTACCATTTGTAACACTCCTACTATAGTAATTTGTAAGGTGCTGTATGATAATACTATGTATACTGTATATGTAAATTTTGTACATTTGTATTTTTTTGTAAATTGTTGATTGTTAAAATTTTGCTCATGACAGACCAAAATTTTTTTCTTGGAGGGAGGTGTTACATACCTCTTGGGTATCTTATGATTGTCACATGACCATGATATAATTGAATATCTGGTGAACATGATGTAATGGTCTTGTTATGGTGGGGTGATGTAATTTCCCGCCACTGTGAGGTCACATGATGTAATTTTCCTGCCAGTGAGAGGTCATGTGATGGCCTGTTTCAACAGGTATAAAAGGGGAAAGCCTTGCTGTGATGCAGGTCAGTTCGTTGTTTAATTCCTCAGTGACCCCATTATGCTGCATGTTCACCTCATGACGCAGTTTTGTTTTAAATTGGAATTTTACTTTCTGCCTTAAGTCTAAAAGGTTATTGCAACAGTCTTGCCAAATGTTGTCAGTTTTGGTTTCTACCTTTGCAATTCAGTCGAGAGTGAAGAATTTACTGAAGTACAGAAAACCCGAAGAATTGAGTAAAGTTGGTGACGTGAGCGGTAATACAGGGTTGACCTTATTTAATCTTTGTTCAAGGAATTGGTAACTGTATCTGAGATAGCTCCTGCATTGTGTAAGCAGAAAGAGCTGGGCGCAGCTTTGTTCATCAAGAGGTCAGTTCCTTTTGGCCGTTTTCATTTCCTTCGTCATAAATCCTTAAGGCAAGACACATTTCGGCTGGGATCAGCAGTAACATCACATCGTCAAGGAATTTGTTACTTCAGGAAAGTCTCTCCTTATTGACTGTATAAATCATTGGACTCTCGCATTTATCGCTTTAAGAACTGTGTTCACATTTATCGCTTTAAGAATTGTTTAAGTTGCCATATCATAACACAGTTAGCAAAAGGATTGTTCATGGAGAATGGAGTGACCGGTTTGAAACTGGATGTCTCTACTGTCCCCAAGGGCACCTTGCCTTTCAGTGCCCTGGTCGGCCACAATTAAAACACAGTCCAGGCTGAGCTCCCCCAGTCACGGGCACTCCCTGGGGTGGCCCATTTCTTCACTCAGGGAGATAAGGTCATTGGGGTCGTCCCCTTATTGACATCACCTGGCTGGGCCCTGGGGCATATCGATCATCATAGGTGGGGTAAGGCCAATCAGGGAATTGATCCCAATCCCGGTTTCCCAGTTCAGACATATGGTTACAATACTGACCATTATCTGAACCCCGTCGGTGTCCCTCACCCTGTTGGACAAATTCATGCTTAACTGCAACCCCCTTTCAGGTGGGTCCAGACTACGGCCCATTGCATTTGATTACGGTCATTATCTGGCCAGTCCATATTGTTGGTTTTAATCATCGTGGCTAACTTGAAAGGGGGACATTGGAGCAGAAGCGTATAAACTGGGGGGAAGTATTCCCATTATTGAAGATCTGGTCTCCTGCATAAGTCTCGTAGCAAGATAGAGAATGCTCCCAGTAATCCGACCCTGATTCCCCGGCTTTGGGTTTACATTCTAGTACTTTAATGGGGTTAATAGGCTGCTGGAGTGCTTTTTCCGAGCCCTGGATCATCTGGTTGGTCTGCTGCTCACCGTTTGGCAACAACACCCCCCCCCCCCAGTCCTTGGTAAGGCTGGTATCCCAGTTCTGCCTTCCATTTCCATCCCTCATCCATAGATAATATCGTCTGAAACGATCCGGGGGGTGTAGTGTTATACATCTGAACTGTGCTCTGCATAGATTGTGTGAAGAGCACCTGTTTCTCTTTTCTGTCATGGACCTGATACATTATCATGATCATTTCCTGTGACGTCCATGGAGCATAGACAGGGATAACCGCCGGCTGATGTTGCTCCCCCACCTTGGCATTATTTGGGTAGGTAACTGTCTCAGTTTGTGGTGGGGGACTTTTCTCAGGGACTGAGTTTATCTGTTCTTGAGTTTCATCTCACGGGATGGTTAGATAGAGGGGAACTATCCTCCCCCTCCCCTTTGTTTCACCCTTCCTCCCACAGTGTTAAAGAACCCCAGAGAATTTTCAGATCCCCAGGTCTTATTACTGGTCAGTCTTTATCGTGATCACCGTCATCAAACAGGGTCGGTAATCTAGACAAGCTCCCAGGATCTTGTGTTTCATTCCCTATTTGTCACTTCTGGCCTTCAGCTTTGTTCTTTGTTCAAGGGTTTGCATTTATTATGACTGATCTTTTCTCAGGCCATTTTTACAGCGTGATCTCAGCCTGTCCATCCCAAGTCCCTCCCCATTGCCACGCTTCACCCCCCAATTTCTTATGTAAAATACCACTTAAAGGAGGTCATTTTCTCTTTTTATCATGAAACAACTCATACTTCTTCTGTTTTCTTATATATTTTTATTGAAGGAATGACACAATACAGAATACATAATGGATTATATTTTCCTCCATTTTGCTTTTATATCTTACCCCTAAACAAAACTCCCCTCATCCACCCTCCCTGAACATACCACGGCAGCTAATGTATTTACAGTACTACACTTCACAAATACAAGTACGGACATTTCACAGCCATACCCCCTCACTACTGCAAGACGAAGGCCCACACACATCTACAACACGTCAGATGATCCAGAATACACTCATTTTACAATTCATCAGCCACCCTGTGAGGAAAACCATATGCGTGTTAAAAGGGGGGGCAAATTCCCAAGAACATTCAAATGTCCTCAATTAGTAGGTAAATCCTTAAGACTCCCAAAATCTGACAAGAAAGGTCCCCATTTTGAATAGAACTTCTTCACAGATCCCCTCCAAGTGAATTAAATCTTACCTAATTTCAGAAAATTCTAACCAAACAGCAGCAGCAGATGGGGGAGTGGCAGATTGCCAGACCAGCAAGATTCTCCTACAGGCCAAAAGCGATGTAAATGCAACGATGTCCGACTGGTTTGCATTTAAACCCAAAGCATCAGCTGCCACACCAAATACAGATATAAGCGGGCAAGATCTCAGTCACTCCCAAAACCTCACTGATAATTTTAAAAACCAGTGCCCAATAGCCATCAAGTCAAGGGCAAGACCAGAATGCATGCACTAAACCAGCCGGAGAGAAGGAACACCTGTCACAGCCAGCATCTGTCCTGCATATAAGTCAGCAGGCCTGGCTTTACTTAAATGTACTCTTTGTAAAACTTTAAATTGTATGAGCCCCAGTCTAGCACACGATGACGAGGAATTAACCCTATTCAATGCTTTTGCCCAATATTCCTCAGCCAGATCCATACCAAGGTCATCCTCCCACCTAGTTTTAGTTTTGTATAAATCATGAACTCCCAAAGACATCAGCCAAGAGTATAGTACAGAGATCAGCCCTTTATTATTAAAGCTAAGAGTGAGTTTTTCCCACAACATAGCAGGTGGTAGATCAGAAAAAGAGGGAAACTTTACCTTGACAAAGTGGCGAATCTGCAGGTATTTTAAAAAATGATAATGCGGAAGGCCATATTTACTGCACAGGTTATCAAAACTAACATCAGTTTACAAATCCTTAATGCGCTTAAAACCGTTCAAACCCCATTGTCTAAAAACTGAATCGACTGTGGAGGGGAGAAATAGATGGTTTCTATGAAAGGGACCCAAAACTGAAGCTGATGTGAACTTATAGTGGCAGTGAAATTGATTAAAAATCTTGAGGGTGGAGAACAGAACCGGGTTAGATGTGAATTGAGAGGATTTCAATGGTAAGGAAAAATACACTAAAGCTGGCAGAGACGAGGAGAGGCAAGACCATACCTCAAGCAGGCACTAGTTTATATCTGGCCGGTGAAGCCAGAATAATACCTTTATGAATGTTCGATGCCCAGTAATAATGAATAAAGCTAGGAAGGCCTGTTCCATCTACGTCACAACCTCTTTGGAGAATGCACTTATTAACCCTTGGGAATTTATTTTCCCAAATAAAGGCGGTTGTAGCTGGTTTGAAAAATAACTTAGATAAGAAAACTGGCAAGCACTAGAACAATTAAAGAAATCTGGGAAATCTTTAGTGGAACAAGTGCTACACCTGCCCTTACACTTCCTCCCTCACCACCATTCAGGGCCCCAGACAGTCCTTCCAGGTGAGGCAACACTTCACCTGTGAGTCGGCTGTTGTGGTATACTGCATCCGGTGCTCCCGGTGTGGCCTTTTATATATTGATGAGACCCGACACAGACTGGGAGACTGTTTCACTGAACACCTACGCTCGGTCCGCCAGAAAAAGCAGGATCTCCCAGTGGCCACACATTTTAATTCCACATCCCATTCCCATTCTGATATGTCTATCCATGGCCTCCTCTACTGTCAAGATGAAGTCACACTCAGGTTGGAGGAACAACACCTTATATACCGGCTGGGTAGCCTCCAACCTGATGGAATGAACATTGACTTCTCCAACTTCTGTTAATGCCCCTCCTCCCCTTCTTACCCTATCCCTGACATATTTAGTTGTTTGTTTTTTTCTCTCTCTCTGCCCATCACTCTGCCTGTTCTCCATCTCACCCTGGTGTTCCCCCCGCTTTCTTTCTCCTGAGGCCTCCCGTCCCATGATCCTTTCCCTTCTCCAGCTCTGTATCACTTTCGCCAATCACCTTTTCAGTTCTTAGACAATAGACAATAGACAATAGGTGCAGAAGTAGACCATTCGGCCCTTCGAGCCTGCACCACCATTCTGAGGTCATGGCTGATCATCTACTATCAATACCTGGTTCCTGCCTTGTCCCCATATCCCTTGATTCCCCTATCCATAAGATACCTATCTAGCTCCTTCTTGAAAGCATCCAGAGAATTGGCCTCCACTGCCTTCCGAGGCAGTGCATTCCAGACCCCCACAACTCTCTGGGAGAAGGCGTTTTTCCTTAACTCTGTCCTAAATGACCTACCCATTATTCTCAAACCATGCCCTCTGGTACTCGACTCTCACAGCATCTGGAACATATTTCATGCCTCTATCTTGTCCAATCCCTTAATAATCTTATATGTTTCAATCAGATCCCCTCTCAATCTCCTTAATTCCAGCGTGTACAAGCCCAGTCTCTCTAACCTCTCTGTGTAAGACAGTCCAGACATCCCAGGAATTAACCTTGTGAATCTACGCTGCACTTCCTCTACAGCCAGGATGTCCTTCCTTAACCCTGGAGACCAAAACTGTACACAATACTCCAGGTGAGGTCTCACCAGGGCCCTGTACAAATGGAAGAGGATTTCCTTGCTCTTGTACTCAATTCCCTTTGTAATAAAGGCCAACATTCCATTAGCCAACATTCTCTCAGCTTCATCCCACCCCCTCCGGTCTTCTCCTATCATTTTGCATTTCCCCCTCCCCCCACTACTTTCAAAAATCTTACTATCTTTCCTTTCGGTTAGTCCTAACGAAGGGACTCATCCCGAAATGTCGACAGTGCTTCTTCCTATAGCTGCTGTCTGGCCTGCTGTGTTCCTCCAGCATTTTGTGTGTGTTGTTTGAATTTCAAGCATCTGCAGATGTACTCGTGTTTGCTCTTTAAAATCTGGGAAGTTAGTCATTTTCACATTGAATTCTCCCAGATATAGTAAGGGGTAAACTGAGCCACCTCTCAAAATTAGCCTTCATTTGGCTAACCTGAGGCTTGTAGTTAGCTTCAAACAGAGATGTAAAAGAGTGAGTAACGTGTATTCCTGGGTATACAAGACCATCTTGAGATAAAGGAAAAGGCAAAGATACCTGTTGGATCTGTAGGGCCAAGTTATTAATGGGAAAACATTTGCTTTTTTGTAAATTCAATTTATAGTCAGAGAAAGCTCCAAATTGACCTAATAATGACACAATAGCAGGACTGCTACCTACAGGGTCGCTAATATAAAGTAAGAAGTCGTCAGCATATAGGGGTACACGGTTTTCCATGTCCCCCTCCTAACACCTTGAAACAATGTAGTTGACTTCAGTGCAATAGGCTTAATTGCAATTGCAAAAAGAAGAGGGGACAACGGGCAGCCTTGGCGAGTGCCACGTGTTAATGGGAAATAGAAAGTAATTCGTCTGTATACGCACTAAAGGCGAGTGATATAATAGCTTAACCCAGGCTACTGATATTCTGCCAAATTCAAATTTCTCCAAATCACTGAACAAGTTTACCCACTCCACTCTATCAAATGTCCAAGGAGATAACAACCTCTGGACTCGGAGAATCACTGGGTGAATAAACGACATCAGCCAGTCAACAGATATTAAAAAAAGAATGGCGATTTTTAATAAAACCAGTTTGATCATTTGAGATTATCTTGGGAAGGAGGTGTTCTAAAAGGCACGCAAGCACTTTAACCGGAATTTTTACATCCACATTTAATACAGTTCCTGCTTCCGTCTGTTGATAATGCGTTGCTAATCTTGAAAGAAGTGAAAGAGAACGAGGAACATTTTTGGTCTCGTTTGCCTGGCTTCAGGGCGCCGGATGGTTTAGGCCCGACTTGGTGAGCACATGAAAGCACGAGAAGCCTTGGGAAGAAATTTGTCCCCAGCACTTCGTCAAAAAACTCAGTCATAAATTTAACAGGGTCCAAAGTGGCCAGAAGTGTTATTAATAGCCCCCACTACAGCCTTGAACACTGAGAAGCATCTTCCCAAGGACTGGTGTTCTAAAACACTTAGTGTAATGGCTTCTCTGTAATGTTCATTGCTGAGGTAATGGTTTCTCTGTAGCAGCAATGTTTGGGTCATGGCTGGAGATAACAGGACTGTTAGCCATTTGGGGATTGTTGTTTTGTCTTATGTATCTGGAGGGATGTTGTTTTCATGGTCTTTTATTGAGAAGAGACGAAGAAGGAAGATGCATGTGGAGAGAGCTGATAGACCACCAGATGTAGTGAACTGGGATCTGAAAGTCTGTAGGTCAGCGATGTTCAGAGAAGATTGATAGTGGAAAAATGACTACTGGGTGAGCTCCAAAGTGATTATGACTTGATTTGGGCTCTTTTTCATTTTTTTTGTTTATTTTCATTATTAATCCTATATTCAGATTAAGATTCATTAAGTTCAATAATTTAATTGCATATGGTGTACTGTCTGATATTTGGTGTTGTGGGTTTGTAACTGGGGGTTACACAGCATCCACACAAATGTGATTACCCAGTATGGCAGGGCAGAAAACCGATTCCCCTAAATGAACCCAAGCTGGGTGAGCCTAAGAGTTACATCAGTCAGTGACAATGGATCACAGTTTGTTGTGGAATAGTTTCAATCATTCCTGAAAATGTATGGAACAAGATGTATTACATCTGCTCAATACCACCCAGCTGCAAATAGTTCGGTGGAAGGTGTATCCAGAGTCTAATATTACAAGCAATACTAGCAGAACCCATTGCACTGTACTGAAACTGAGTCAGAAGTTTGCTAATTTTTTTCTTGCATATCAGAATGCAGCACATCTACACATCAACAACTAACTAACCATGTTGTTCTTGACTTGTGCTCACAATTGAATCTCCTGAAACCCAGTTTTGATGTTTTGCTCCTGGACAAGTAGTCCTGGTGAGGGACTATAGAGTTAATCAAAAGTGGGGACTCAGAAAGATTAATGACAGAAGTGGACCTGTCTCCTTCATGTTGGAGGTTGTGTCTGAAATAATCTGGATAAAATGTATTGATCAATTGTTAAAGGAAGGTGTTCAGAACTGCAGTCACTTCCTGCAGTCCCAGAGTCAACTCCTACAACCACCATGGAGGAGGCCCCAGAATCTGAGATTGTTTCACAGCCATGAATCACCTGCCAAGCAGACTGATTCCTTCCCCCACAACCACACACCATCAGGAAAGACATTATGTCACAAGAATATGAAATCCTCTATTCTGAGTCAGAGTCTATAACTAAGCAGGAAAGAGTATTGTGTATTTAATATTAGAGTAATATTGCATATTATTTATTTAAGCTTTTTTATTGTTTACATAATTCATTATTAGTTATATGTAGAAGGCCCAGGTCCTAATGCTAGACACATTCTGCAGTTTGGACAATTTAAACACCAGACTGATTGGATTGGCAGGGAGTC